>NC_050579.1:218262273-218562273 GCF_011100635.1 Trichosurus vulpecula | reverse complement strand
GCACTGTGAATTTCAGAGCAAATACAAATAGAAATTACAAACAGAGAAAATATCAAGAGAGGCTTCTAGCTGGATGACCAAACTTATACATACATAGTTACCAAAAAGAGAACCCCCAACATCTGGATTTTCAAAGCAAGGGGGGGGGGGGCTGCTTTAAAGGCTACCCAGAATCTTGTCACCAACACTCTTTTGATGAGTGTGCCCCCAAAGGCAAAATGCTAACCTCTGAGTTGATATGCGTTTCTTCAGGGTCAAATGGCATCACAGCCATGCGCCTCAAACCCACATGACTTCTCTTCATGTAAGCAGGTCATCAAAGACTCAGGATTCAATCAAAGATTCCTTAGTGCTGAGAAGCTTTCCAAACAAAGACAACAAAAAATCCACTTTGCTTGCCAAAAGAGAAAACAGTAAGAAAAAGTCACACCCTAATTACCACAACAATAACAAGGAATATCTTGTCAAATGTTTTGGTAAAATCTAGACAAGTAGGCTATATCAATAACATTTCCCAGATCTCTCAGTCGAGAAGCTCTGTAAGAAAAGGAATGAAAGTTATCATATGAGCCCATGCTGGCTTTAAGTGATCACAGTATCCTCCTCTGAATTTTGATACACTATCCCTATAAAAACTGTTTCACAATTTTTACAGCAATAGAATACAAATTTACTGGCATTTAGATCAGAGAATCCAGAATCCTCTTCTTTTCCTTTTTTTTTTTTGAAAATTGAAAAATCATTTGTCTTTCTCCAGCATTGTACCTGTCATATTATCTTCAGAAATCAAAGAATATATTTACATAACAGGAAAAAAATAGGAAAAAAAGAAGCAAGGTAAAGTAGAAAGAGAACTGATTGGAATCAGAAGACCTTGGTTTAAATTGCGCCTTAGATATTTGCAACCTGTGTGATCCTGAGCAAGCAACTTAGCCTCTCTGGCCTTCTGTTTCTCACCAGCAAGGTGAGAGGGTGGAACTGGAATACATCTGACGTTCTTCTCACCTCTGTCCTTCTGAATGATGGTGAGTGTAAGCAAATTATAACATTTTACTAATGACAATTTGCTTTCCCCCAATATTACATAGTATATTTTAAAAGATACATAAACCCAGAAAGAAGATTGACCAATCAATGCAATAAGAATGAAAGAAAACGATAATGTCATATTGGCATCTCCGGAATACTGAATAAATGAACAGTGGGAACATCTCCAACAGGTTGGGTAGATATTGCACAGAGATTTTATGTGAAAAAGTACTTGCTTAGAATGAGAATCATTTGTGGAAGATTTGCTATCTTCATTGTTAGGAGATTGGGAGACTGCCGAATTAGAAAAGGGGATGATGTAGAGGAGCTATCATTTTCTTGGGAAAATTTTACATAATAACATTTATATAATGCTTATTATGTGCCAGGCACTCTGCCAAACACTTTCCAATTGTTATCTCATTTGATCATCAAAGCAACCCAGGGAGGTAGGTATTATTACTACCTTCATTTCATAGATGAGGAAAGGGAGACAAACAGAGGTTAGTGATAAGTAGTGAGATATGTCATAGGGAAGACTGAGGATAGAGAGACAGAGAGAGAGAAAAGAGGGAGGGAGAGAGAGAGAGAGAGAGAGAGAGAGAGAGAGAGAGAGAGAGTGATACATAGATATAATATAGAAATGGACAAACATATTATATTCATTGACCAATGGAGGTAACCTAAGACTGTGCTTTTAAGAGGTATCTTACATGGCATAGATATAGTACTGAGCCTGAGTCAGGAAGACTTGAGTTCAAATATGGTCTCAGGTACTTACTAGTTTTGTGACCCTGGTCAAGTCACTTAAACTGTTTACTTTGGAGAGTGTAATTTCATTTGAATGATTAGACTGAAAACCAGAATGAAGGGGGTTTAGAAGAGAGAATGGAAGGGGAACCAGTTTTGTGCTTTAGTATGAGAGCAGTGAGTACAAAGCAAAGAGAGGCTGGGACTCAGTACAGTACTGGCATCACAGTATTTGTCTTGAATCTCCTTCCCTTATATGTTTACCATGGGGCATATTTTGTGTGGGTATTGTGTGAAGGGTTATGCACAGGTGTTTGTTCAGCTGGGACATATAATTGGTTTGTTAATTCCTTGCCCCAATACAAAATATACCACTATAGAGAAAGGAATTATGATCTTTGTAAGATCCAGTATAGCTTCATTGAAGTACAATGCCTGGTTGAACATACTTTGAGTTTCCATTTCCAAAGAAGAGTTCTTGAAAGGTTGTGATAGGATGGGGAGGGAGGAGTAGGAAAGAGATGCCTTGGGCAATCTTTGGTGCATTGAGGACTCACAGGGATGAAATTATATATCTTTCAGAATATCAGAGTATCAACTTAATGACAATTTTTCAAATAAGAAATCCAATGTAAGGGAAAACAATCCACAGTATTAAACTAATATTGTTTAAATTAAATTGACTTGAGGAACTTAGGAAACTAAAATAACTTTTCTCAGTTTCAGAATAAATTTTTAAATTTCTTATCCCTATGTTACAGGTCATCAACTGAAGGAAAATATGCAATACTAAATTTGATGTTACATTTAGTTCAAGGTTTTTCATAACAGTGCAAACAAATAGCATATTAATTTTATATAAGGTCAAATGGAAGCTCCATCAATATAAGTGATTTGCTCAAGGTTATGCAGAAGATCAGCAGTGGTAAAGGGAGAATCTAATAAAGGATTGTAGGCCTATCCTTTAACCACTAGAGACCATTTCCTATAAAATGAAAGTGCTATAGTGATTCTGTAACATGTGTCGAGAAAGACATTGAAAACTCTCATGGAAATTTGTTTTGTATGCCTTTTCTTTCTGTCTAAAGGGTTATGAATGTCATATTCTACCTCGATTCCCATTAAGTATTCAACATAGTCTAATTCTAAAACCCTAAAATACATTGTTAAACTTCACATTTCTCTACCATAGGACTTAGAAGATTTATGTATAATTTCAGGGGAAATGGCCCTTAGAATTGAGGGAATGAATTCATGCTGAAATGTTTGATTAAAGTGAGAAAAAGGAGTACTCACTCAGTTGCTAAAGTTCTCAAAAAGGTTTCGAATGGTCTGTAAATTAATCAAAATAGATTAAAGTACAGTTGGCCAATCATAGAACACTTTGAAAAAACATATCATTTAGAAGCAATTTTACCTCTATATTGTACTTTCTTTTTACCCATCCGTTCATTTCTTATTCTATGTGCTCTCATTTTCTTAAGGTCGAATGGCTACACTTTGGAAGGGGAAAAAAGCTTTCAGATTAAAATTTAGTATTTTTTTCTGTAATAAGGAAAATTGAGCTTAAAACAGATTCTATGCCAAGTTATAACCACAGACCTCATACCATATTTTACCTGCAGTAATGATTGAATATATTGCTTGCCACTGTATCTTTCCTGTAGTGTATTAGGAAAAGGATGCCATTAACACAAAGGTTAATCTGGTTCTCTTTCAGTTACCTGCGGATAATTCTCTGAGTTGGGCTGACTAGTTCAATATTCATTTACAAAGTGTCAGGCTTCTTTATTATTTCTGTTCCCTGTTAGGAAAATGTAATAACTTTTTTTGGAACAAGGATGTGAAACATGACTTCAGGTATAGATTCTAATTATAGCTTCTTCTATTCACCAAAAGACATCCAATGAAATATAGTTAGAATGATGGCTCCGAGTTTGTTTATAAGTACATGGGAACTCAGCTTTTTTGAATAGTTTCTGGCTAAGATGATATCTTGATTCTAAATTCTCTATTTTGTGCTCATTTATTGGAATATTAATTCAAAAATACATTTAGTAGATAACTACTGTAAGCAAATATTTTACATAGAGAACATATTTTTAAGAAATACTCTTGCTAAGCATCAACCTCCAGTAGTTTGAGTAGTATTAGTAATAGAGGCAAAAAGACTAAACAAACTGATAAACATTTTTTAAATTAACAAAACTGAGATTTATCATTGATGCTCTTTTAAATGTCAGAACGACCCAGAATGATATTCTGTCAGACTGTAAGCTGCCTAAAGTCAAAAACTGTTTTTCCTTTGTATCTCCTATACTAACATACCATTTGCATAGAAAGTACTCAAATACTTGCCGAAATGATAAAGTCAACAATTATTTAGGATACAGTTTTTACTAAATTAAGCAACTTCTTTATGGATGTATTTACATGGCTGATTGGTATACAATATTCAGAAAAAGATGTAGGCTTCACAAGGACCTGAGGCTATGTATTATTCCTTTAGACATTAGACACTTATTAAGTACCTATTATATGTCAGGCAGCTAGGTGGTATGGGGGAGTAGAGTTCTGTGCCTGGAATCAGGAAGAACTGAGTTCAAATCCAGCCTCAGATACTCACTATCTGTGTGACTCTGGGCAAGTCACTTCATCCTGTTTGCCTCAGTTTCCTCATCTGTAAAGTAAACTAGAGAAGGAAACAGCAAGTCAAGAATACTTTGCCAAGTAAACCCCAGATGGGGTCACAAAGAAACAACTGAACAACAGCAACATGAAATATGTCAGGCACTGGGTAAGGCCCCTAATTAGAAGTCTATGTTGGTTTTGATTTAGTGCTCATCTTTTCACTTACTTATAAATCTGTCCATTGGCACATTGAAAGGAAATCCTTTTTTCTCTCCATAAATGAAGATTGCTTTGCTCTTCTCTTTGATTTTGCATTTGTAGAAATGACCACTGAGTGAACAGGATAGTGCATAGTTCCTAAGATTCCAGCCTGGAGATTCCTAACTGAACTATGAAGTCCCATACTTTATTTAGTTTTTTTAATGCCTTTTTAATGCTTAGTTAATTTTTAATGCCTTTTAAAAAGGTGTCTTTTTCTATGTAGATGTAGTACCCCTTTAGGTACCTCCCTCACTTTAGCTTAGTAATTATGGACACACTCTGGACAGGCTCACATAGTACTTATGGACAGGCTCATGGAAAAGTGGAGTGGATCTGTTTCCAGGCATTTGTGATGGAGGAGTCCTTCCTGATGACTCAAGGGTTTGTACTGAGACCTAAAAAGTCATCTGTCATCTTCCCAGTCCTGGACATCAAAGAACCAGGTACATCTGTCAGGCTATCAGAGATGTAGAGAAACAGAAATATCAGGCCAAAATGGAGAGAGAAAGAGAGAGAGACAGAGAGAGAGAGAGAGAGAGAGAGAGAGAGAGAGAGAGAGATCAACTTGGTAATAGCCAAACTATTTGCAGTTCCAGTGAAAATGTAAAAAGGCTATTTATTAGCCTTTCCAAAGAAAGTGTTTGCAAATGCTCAAATTAGGCTTGAATATTAATCTCCCAACTTATTGATTGTAATAGTAGTGAGGAGTTGTTAGATTCTGTATTAATCTTTTTGTGGTTCTTTATTATCCCTAATCCACTATTCCATTCTGACTTAGAAAAGATGACTTGCTTTCAATGAACAAAAAGTCTTTTTCAATCAATGAACAATTAAAGGACTTTGGATTGTCACAATGGAGCAATCACAGCATAGAGTAAAGTTCTATCCTGACCGTGAGATGACTTTCAGTAGTCAATTCCTTGTCATATTAAGAGAAAAGTGGTATTTTGTAGACTATGGATTGATAATGTCAATTAAATTATAAATCATCTAAATTTGGGAATTAGAGCATGAGAGTTATAGCTTACTAGCAGTGACTTATACTCCCCACACCACTCTTTTCCCCACTGCAGACAATTTACAGAGTTTCAACTCTATAAGTTTATTACCAATAAGAGAATGTGATTGAAATGGCCAGGACATGTTGTTGTCACAAGATAGAGAATAGAATGGTGAAGGAAGATTTGCTAAGCTATTTTAAGGCTCTCAATCCATTTTTATACTTGGTGTAATGATTAGTTTTATTTGAGGTTAGGAAACTTAACCATCCTTATCATGCTGTACTATACTCCTTGTTAACTTTTCCTCTTTACATATAACTACTTGATATGTCTAATTATTCTCTATACCCAGATAGAGAATGGATTTAAATAGAAAAGGAAAGCATTCCCAATAGTACCCCTTATTGACATGATGCTCAGTTGCCAATATAAAATGAAAATGGTTGTGCATAGGTCTCCTCCATTCACTCAAGAAAGTATTACTATAGTCTCCAAAGGAAGGCAAAAATATTGAATACTTTCATTCATTCATATTCATAAGTGGCTCCCAAGTCTTTGCTTGGCAAAATTCAGAAACATAATGAGGATACTCTTTTTCAAAACTCACACTCCCTTCTTATGGTTCAATAACTATCTTCATCAACCTGGTTGAAAGAGAGAATATTATAGGAAGACAAATGATCCTTCTCATGCTTAGCAAGGTGAAATTTTTAAGGACCTCCTGAACAAAAGACATTAAATGGAATTATCATAGAATCTTGGCCAACCTGCATTGGCACAGAGAGTTTTCCCACTAATGAAGCCAGCTCCATAGGCCAGTGAAATCACAGGCCTGGGAATCCATTTCTCCCCTTCCCCCTGTATATGTGTGTGTATATATATATATATATATATATTATATATATATATATATACACACACACATACATATATGTGGGGGGGGGTGTATGTCTGCATATATACATATATAATTGGAAGGATCTTAATGTTTAGAAAAGTAATTTTAAACTTCTTTATGATATTCATATTTGGGGAGAGATTAGTAATTGTCCTGAATTGTGCAAAAGTAATAAATTGAAGCTTCAAGATGTCAGATGATTCATCTAGGTTATTAGTCAACCAGCTTCTACATGATTAACTTCCTTCTTTTGAATAGTAGCATATACTCTTCCTAATGACATTCAATTCAATATAATAAGCATTTATCAGCATCTTGTAAGTGGAAGATGCTGTGATAGGCACTGAAGACATCAAGACAGAAGAAGACACTTTCCTTGATTTCAGGGAGATTAAATGAAAAATCAATCCATGTGCCTACATTTCTTTTTTGGGGGGGTGAGTGGGGGCTGGCAGGGCAATTGGGGTTAAGTGGCTTGCCCAAGGTCACACAGCTAGTACATGTATCAGATATCCGAGGCTGGATTTGAACTCAGGTCCTTCTGACTCCAGGGCTGATGCTCTACTCACTGCGCCCCCTAGCTGCCCCCATGTGCCTACATTTCTAAGTAAAATGTGGCTCAAAGTGAAACTATGTTGCTTGTCTTAGTGAATTGTTATTTCTCCACTTAAACAAGTAGGAATTCTCTAGAGAAGTCAATTATTTTCTAAGAACAATTGAATCCTCTAGGAATTACCATATTTTAGAAATGGCCTACTAAGTATTTGTCTAAGCCATCTTCCTGACATCAGGATTTGGTTTATTTGCTTTCATTACTCTAAATGTATAATTTTGGTCTTTTACATCTATTTATGATCCAAATTATGTTTGATTTGCAGGTAAAATGAATTTATCTCTATGTTGACATTCCCCCAAATGTCCTACTAATAACTAAATGCATTGGATGTATCTTGTATGTTTAAAATAATTTTCCAATATTGACTATTTATCCTAAGGTGGTTAAGGATTCATTAAAGAAAACTCACTAATCAGGTGTTCCTATACTGCATATTCAAACCTAAGTGCAAATATCAGATTTCATAATATAATACAAGGAATTTTTCTAAAATAAGCAGAATCTTTTAACAATCATGTGTTTCATAAAATTTCTCCTTATTTCCTTCTCTAAAATACAGTTTAATGTTTAAACCCCATTCAGGAATTCTAACTCCATTTAGATTCTTTCTTTCCTTACTGTCTTTCCTACTCTTCTTCCAATGTTCATTGCTGTGGCCATTCTTCACTTTTAAGGCCTTTCTAAATCCAGGTGGTTCTTTTTCTGGCAGCTCAGGGAAAGTCTGTCAAAACCTAGAAGCCCGTTTTTCCTCCCAACTGAATTAGTGTGACATGGACCAAAACATTTACATCAAAACAGGATCTTGTTCTTAATTGTTTCATAAGCACTAACAGGCAGTAGTCACCTTCCTAAATTCTGAGCCAAGATGTTTAAATTGTTTTTGTCAACTTATCCATATAGAGATGAGTCTGTAGTACCCCTGGAAGGGGAAAGCATGTTTATATGGAAAGGGACAAGTGACAAAGTGCAACAGGAATCACATTCCCCCAATCACATGCAAATCTCTGAAGAAGGTGTGCTTAGTAGAAATGTTTAGTGTCTATATTTCAACTGATTATTCTGCTGATTATATAAGCTAAATAATTTGAATTTGAGCCCAATCCTTAATTTCTGATGAATGGATATGTGTTATTATGTGTGATTTGTTCAGACAAATATATTTATTTACTGGCAATATTAGATATTTCGAAAACTAAAGTCAGACCCATAGAGGCAAAGTTACTCAAAATGTTGAGATATATACCTCAGTGATTAAAGAAATAAGTTATTTGCCTAAAATAATTGAATAATTGTGGGAAATGTATGTCATTATTTTTCACTGGGAATAGAAGCATTGGTATAAATACAATCTATATTTAATTTTGTATATATTGACCAATTCTGGCTGATTAAGGAATGGCCATTCCACATAGTACTTTCTATGTCTTTCTCTGTAGGAACTTACTCTTAATCCAATAATTCTAATTAATTCAAAGACCACCACTCAATAAATAATGATGTATTAGACATTTCAAATTTGGAGTTGGATAGTGTCAAAATGACTCAATTATAATCATTACTTATTTATTTCAAACAATTTTTATTAAAATATAGCAATAAATTATGCATACATATGTAGAATCATTTTCATGGGCTTTTTTCTGATGTGAGAGATTTGAGCAATCTTTTTATGAGCTACTAAATGAATGAGTCAGTTAATTCATTAAGGCTATATTTTTGCTTTATATTATGCTTACAGTTATGGTTGTTGGGGAAAAAAATTGAGTGATCCAAAATTTATCTTATATAATGATTGGTAAATAGTCCATGTAAACATATGTCCTAGACAGAACACTAAGATGTATTTTAAGAAGTTATTTTCTGATGAGAAAATAATTTAGATAGAAAAAGGAGATGATAGAAACATAGCAAACAAATAAATGAGGTGTGACTCAAGTTCTAATAACATCTAAAGGTGTTTTGGTCAGCCAGAAATAGTTTAATATTGCTGTTAGTCATGTGTACTTCAAAATAATGAATAATCAGTCAATATAATATTCTTAAATTATTTAGTAAATGCACAAAGATAGATCAGACATTTGATAATACCAGAAACTCAGCAGTGGGTAAAATTGATTGAATGCACTTTGAGCATGAATAAAGGACTTTATGATTTATTGACACTCTGTAGATTAATCTGAGGCTGTATTGAGCAGTGAAGCAAAGTGGCAAGCTGGAATTGTGGAAATTTTAAGAACAATCTGTTGGGAAGAAAAAAAGATTGATCATTCTTGGCGTCTTTTGGGAGGGAGTCTTTCCAAGGTTTTCAATAAATTTTATGCAAATTTAAAATTTGACCTATTAGTCAGTCAATATACCTACTCTGCGCCAAATACTGTGCAAAGCCCTGAAGATGCAAAGAAAGGCAAAAGACAATGCTTGTTATCAGAGAGCTCCCCAACTAATAAGGGAAACAAATTTCAAACAACTATGTACAAATAAACTATATATAATATGCATTGAAGATAATCAACAGAGGGAATCAGGAAAATGTTCTCCTGGAAGTGAAGGAACCCAGGAGTTAAGTGAAGGAACCTAGGAACCTAAGAAATGAAGGAGCCCAGAGTATCCAGGAGGCAAAAATGAGGAAGGAGAACATTCTCTTCATAGGTATCAATCAGAGAAAATGACCATATTAAATAGATGGAGAGTCTTACACAAGGAACAGCAAGGAAACCAATGTTACTGTATCACAGAGTATGTGGAGGGGAGTAAAGTATATGAATACTGGAAAGATAGGAGGGGGGCAAGTCATGAAGGGTTGTAAATCCTGAACAGAGAATTTTACATTTGCTCTTGGAGGTAATAAGGAGCTACCATAGATTATTGAATAGAGGGAGGAGATCTTCATCTTCACTTGCCAGCTGAGTATACGATGGATTTGAGTTGGGAGATAGTTGAGGCAAGGAAACCAATGAGTAGGCTGTTGTAATGGTCCAGGCATGGAGTGATGCATATACAAGAGATGTTAAGAGGGTAAAAACAGCAGGAGCACAACAAATTAAATGTGAGGAGTGAGAGATAGAGAATCATCAAGTATAACACCTAAGTTTCATTCCTAAGTGACTGAGAAGATGATGGTAGCCTTGACATTAATAGGAAATTTTGGAAGAAAGATACTGAATTTGTTTTGGACGTGTTGACTTAGGGTGTCTATAGGACATCCAGTATGAAGTGTTCAACAGTGAACTGGAGATGTGAGACTGTAGGTCAGATAGATAAATTTGAGAATGATCATCATAGAGACAATAATTGGACAATGGGAGCTAAGTAGATCACCAAATAAAATAGCAGAGGGGGTGAAAAGAGGGCCCAAAATATACATATATGTAAAATATACAAATATGTATATGTACATAATTGTGTATATACATACAGACACACATATATGAGTGGAGGAGCAAGTAGACATTTTGTGAGATAGATTGACTATGTCTTATAAACTATATCATTCAGGTCTCCCTTTGCTATAATAGCACATAATCTTGAGGCCTTTGGTTTCTATGCTATGAGTATTTTCTTCTTATCTCCAAATTCATATTCATTCTCTCTGTCTCTGTCTCTCTCTGTTTCTCTCTGTTTCTCTGTCTCTCTCACTATTTATTGTCACAAGAAAAATCCAAGTCCCACTCAGATAATGTAGAAAAGCTTTTCACCTTGCCCTCATTTTCAGCTTTTCTGTAGTTTTTTTGTGGCAAAATGTACAAAATGTACAAAAATGATTTCACCTTTGATGACAGATTGACCTATCTACATACTAGAAAGTTCCTGTCTAACAAATATCTGGTTTAGTAAGCTTCATTTAGAAAAGTAAAGCAAAGCTTTACTTATCATAACCAGTTTAGCGAACTTCATCTAATCTAGGTTTGCAAACATAGCAAATTTACCTATTCATAATGTCGCTGTGATTGGTAACTGGTGAGGGGAGGTCTCACTGTCTGGGCCACCCAACAACTGACTCTTTCTAAAGTTTGCTCCCATTTATTCAGTCCCTGTAAATCTGCCCAGCAACAACAATGTATAAAGGCAGAGAACCCCATGCTCTCAAATAGGGTACACATCCCTCTATATTCCTGTGATTGCCAGTGGGAATAAAGGGCTAGGAAGCCCAGTACTTGACTAATAAACTGCCTGACTTCTGATCTTTGAACACCTATATTTCTTATTACTTTCTCACCCACAATCTCATAGAGCTCAATAAATGTATGTCTTCTACTTGTTTTAAATATTCTTTCAGAGTATCAATGAAATACAGTAGCACAATTAACTAAAGTTCAATTAGGAAAGATATAAATTAACCAATATCCCCCCTTTTCTTGATTTTTGTTTTTAGAAAATAAAGGCCAATCACATGGAAAATGTATCATACATAGATAAGTAAAACAACACCCAGATTATATCCTATAAACATATATAAATTTCAAATTATTCAAATTTTCTACACTAGAAAGAGCTGCAGTGCTATTATTCATTCTCTAATACATTTACACTTTAATTTGTTTATTAATTCATTGGACAGATGATTACTTGTTACTTTACTTGTAGCAAAAAAAAATGGCCCATGAGGGCCTTATCTCTTTTCCCAATTCCATATTCTTTTGGAATTCCTAAATATGTGATCTTCTTTTTCTGGCTATTTTAGGTCTCTTGAGAAAAAACCCTGTATTAATGAGGCAAAGGTCCCAAGGTTGAAGGGGTTGTAATATGTTGCTATGTTCCTATAGTAACCAATGAACAGATACACATTTATAAATAGATTGTTTAATGTAAGAATGTGTAGATCATAACCTCCTGTACAAGAGGAATGGTTTTCTTTTTTATATTTGAATCCCCAGTCCTTAGAACAATGCCATGCATGTCGTAAACACTTAATAAATATATAGGATTCAATTTATTGAGAGCTATGTACAACAGTGCTAAGTAATCTACAATGGTTGATACAAAGATAAATAACACATGACCCCAAACCTTAAGAATTTTAAAATTTGGTGGGTTGTTGATGTCCAGAAGGATGGTACTGAAGCATATATGCCAATAATTCAAGGGATTGTAGTAATATGAACAACCACACGACATTTATACAGTTCTTTAAGGTTTGCAAAGTACTTTATATTCATTGGCATATGTGATATCACAATTTTATTAGGTCCAGTAGTTGTTATTATCTCTATTTTGTAAACAAAAAAAAGAGGGGGGACGGTAAACAAGTTGTTCCAAAAAGCTAAGTGATTTGTCCACAGCTAGTAGGAGGCAGAGGCAAGAATAAAGTTGAAATTGTTCCTGACTCAGTCCACTATTTCTTTTTACTATAACACAGCAAGGAAGTAGCCTTATACATTTCAGCAATATTTTAACAGTTGTGACAAAAGATAGATAATAATTATTAACAATAACAGCACTTTCATCAAATATTTCAGTTATTTAAGATATTACATTTAAACAAAACATTTTGAGGCAGCTTTTAATGAAAGGAATGCACTTCACAGTCTACATAATAATGAAAATAATATACTTAGCATTTATATAGTGTTTTAATGTTTGCAAAATACTCTTTTTTAGATGTAAAAGATTTAGTTTATTTTTAGTTTTCAACATTCATTTCCACAAGACTACAAGACTTAGAGTTACAGATTTTCTCAGGGTCTCTACCCTCCCCCCCATCCTAAGATGGCATGTATTCTGATTGCCCCTTTCCCCAGTCTGCACTCCCTTCTATCATCCTATCCCCCTATCCCCTTTCCCCTTACTTTCTTGTAGGGCAAGATAGATTTCTAAACTCCTTGCCTGTATATCTTATTTCCGAGTTGCATGTAAAAACATTTTTTAACATTTGTTTTCAGAACTTTGAGTTCCAAATTCTCTCCGTTTTCCCTCACCACCCACCTCTTTGAGAAGGCAAGCAATTCAATAAACATTGTACATGTATCATTGTGCAAAACAATTCCATAATAGCCTTGTTGTGAAATATTGACCATATTTCCCTCTATCCTGTTCCCCTTTATTCAATTTTCTCTTTTGACCCTGTCCCTTTTCAAAAGTGTTTGGTTTTGACTACCTCCTCCCAGAACGTGCCTTCCCTTCTATCATTCCCCACCCCCATCCCCTTCTGGTCTACTTTTTTGTAGACTGAGATACCTAATTGAATGTGTATGTTATTCCCTTCTTAAGCCAAATCTGATGAGAGCAAGATTCACTCATTCCCCCTCACCTGCCCCCTCTTCCCTTCCATCATAACTGGTTTTACTTTCCACTTTCATATGAGATAACTTACCCATTCTATATCTCCCTTTCTCCTTCTCCAAATATGTTCCTCTCTCACCCTTTAATTTTTATTTTTTAGATATCATCTCTTCATATTGAACTCACCCTGTGCTTTCTCTCTCTCTCTCTCTCTCTCTCTCTCTCTCTCTCTCGCTCTCTTTGTATATATGATTCTTGTATTTGAAAGTCAAATTTTCTATTCAGCTCTGATCTTTTCATCAAGAATGCTTGAAAGTCCTCTATTTCTTTGAAAATCTGTATTTTTCCCTTAAGTATTATACTCAATTTTGATGGGTAGGTGCTTCTTGGTTTTAATCCTAGCTCCTTTTACCTCTGGAATATCATATTCCAAGTCCTTCAATCCCTTAGTGTAGAAGCTGCTAGATCTTGTGTTATCCTGACTGTGTTTCCGCAATACTCAAATTGTTTCTTTCTGGCTGCTTGCAGTATTTTCTGCTTGACCTGGGAACTCTGGAATTTGGCTACGATATTCCTAAGAATTTTCTTTTTGAGATCTTTTTCAAGAGGTGATTGGTTGATTCTTTTAATTTCTGTTTTACCCTTCTGATTCCAGAATGTCAGGGCAGTTTTCCTTGATCATTTTCTTTTTTTTCTTATCTTGGCTTTCAGGTAGTCCAATAAGTTTTAAATTACCTCTCCTGGATCTATTCTCCAGGTCAGTGGTTTTTCCAGTGAGATGTTTCACATTGTCTTCCATTCTTTCATTCTTTTGGTTCTGTTTTAGAATTTCTTGATTTCTCATAAAGTCACTTACCCCACTCCAATTTTTAAGGCATTATTTTCTTCAGTGACCTTTTGGACCTCCTTTTCCATGTGACTAATTCTGCCTCTTAAGGCAGTCTTCTCCTCATTTGCTTTTTGGACATCTTTTGCTATCTGAGTTAGTCTTTTTTTAAGGTGTTATTTTCTTCAGTATTTTGGGGGGTCTCCTTTAGCACGTTGTTAGCTTGGTTTTCATGATTTTCTTGCATCACTTTCATTTCTCTTTCCCATTTTTCCTCTACTTCTCTTATTTGATTTTCCAAATCTTTTTTGAGCTCTTTCATGGCCTGAAACCCATTCACACTTTTGATGTAGGATCTTTGACTTTGTTGACTTGTGGCTGTATGTTTTGATCTTCTTTGTCACCAAAGTAAGAGTCTATAGTCTGATTCCTTTTATGTTGACTGCTCATTTTCCCAGCCAATTACTTGACTTTTGAACTTTTTGTCAGGGAATGACTGCTTTCGGAGTAGAGAGTGCTCTATCCCAAGCTTCAGGGGTTTTGTGCCATTGTTTTCATAGGTACTTCTATTCTGAGGTGGTATGATACTCATCTCCTGGCCTGTGCTCTGGTCTGTCAGTGCAAGCACTCCTTCCTGCCTTGTAACTACCACGAGGACTTCTGCACGGCCACCACAGACACTGCCACCCCAGTGCTGCTCCACCCCCAAGGACTGCCAACCAGGACTGCCACCCATATCCAAGCAGGGCAGAGCAAGTGAACACTGCCTCAGTGCCAACAAAAAGATCTCTACACTCCTGCTCTGATTGGCTACCTGGTTCCCCCCACTGTCTGTGGGTTTGGAGTTCCAGAAGCAGCAGCCTCTGCTGCAGGTGCTGCTGCTGCTGCTGCAGCTGCCACAGCCACCTCTACTGCCCTGGGGCTGGGGCTGGACTCACCCAGGTCGAACAGCTTTCCCATTGACCTGTTCTGTTGTCTTAGGCATTTGTGGGTTGAGAAGTCTGGAAACAACCAGTGCCCTGAGGCCTGCTCTGCCTGTTCTACTCTGGACTCACACAGTGCGATCCTTCCTAGCAACCATCCAGGCCATCTTGGGCTCGAGACTTGTTTCACCCTGTCATTTCATGGGTTCTATAGCTCTAGAAATTGTTTAGTCTTTTTTACAGATGTTTGGAGGGATTTTGGGGACAGCTCAAGAGACTCCCTATTTTCACACTGTAATTTTGACTCTGCCCCCTACAAAATACTCTTAAAACATTATTTTAGGGGACAGTTAGGTAGTGCAGTGAGTAGCGCACTGGCCCTAGAGTCAGGAAGATTTGAGTTCAAATCTGTCCTCAGACACTTGATGTGCTTATTAGCTGTATGACCTTGGGCAAGTCACTTAACTCCAATTGCCCTGCTTTCCCCCACCAAAAAAAAAACATTATTTTATCCTCATAACAGTCCTGGAAAGTAGATGCTATTATTATCCTTATTTTACAAATGAAGAAACTGATTCGCAAAGAGTTTAAGTCATATACCCAGGGTCACACAACTGCTAAGGGTTGGAGGCAGGATATGTATTTATGACTTTTTGACTCTGTTGCACCACCTAGCTGAATCTGTTGCCAACAAATGACCTTCTTTTGTTTCCTTTCAGTATCTTGTGTCATTTCCTGAGGATCCAGACCCAAAACAAAGAAAAAATAACTATGAAGGATCTGTATAATATTAAAGGAAATATTTAGATGAATGGGTACAAGGAAGATTTATGCTATCCACAGTGCTTGGCACATACTATCACACACACACACACACACACACACATCTGTGTGTATATGTTGTTGTCATCCATTTAGTTTTAATCATGTATTTTCTATACAAATTATCCTCCAATTCATTTGCTCCCTTATGGAGGTAGGATTCTGCAACAGATAAGGCTGTTTTTTAAAAGCAACTCTATTTCCACTAAAAGCTTCTAAAGGAAAACCATTCCATTTACTTTCTCTCAAGCTCTGCTTTAGTGAGTTACAAGTTTAGGATTACTCCTAAAGGCTTTTTAAGGTTTCTATTTAGTCCACAGACTTCTTGAAATACCACATGCTATTCATTATCGCTGCTTTAAATCCAAATTTGCATCAGGAGAGTACTAATTTATCTTTTGCTTGACTTCTGGGCTGGACCTGGCACTAGAAAAAATGATTACCTTCTCTGAATTTTATCATTTATTCAAAATAGCATTAGGACCTAATCAACTAAGGTGATTATGGCTATTATTATCTTATTGCATGTGGTTCACATAGAGAAGTGGTGAGGGGGATGAGAGAACGAGAGACTGATAGAGTTATGTCTATCTATCTATATAGATATACTGATAAATATATCTTCATCAATATCTGTCTCTATCTAAATACCCTTTAAAGGAAGGTTGAGATTTCCCCTCTCAACTGGGTCTTCCTAAATTCGAGTGCTGTAATTTTGTCCTCCTGGTACTATGTTGCAACAATTCAAATGATTGAGCCCAATGAAGAAAATAGGGATAGATTTAGTAATATCAAGTCCTATCATGCTACATTTCTCCTTCTCAAGTTTCCTCAGTTCCACATGAAGTGCTTCCTAGTACAGATGTGTTATTTATTTTGTTTTGAAATGTATTTTTAATGGTGGAAGACATTGTTAACAAAGAAAGTAATGTTCTTTTCACTGTAACAACAATTTTGGACAGGATAGATTATGTCAGGTCGACTAATAGAACAGAAAATGGTAACTTAGGAGAGATATTATAATGAGGAGACAGTATAGTGTAGTATATTGAGTTCTAGTCTCCAAGACAGTGATATCTGAATTTACTTTTGATACTAGCTGTGTTACCACAGGCAAATCCCACAACCTCTTTGAATCTCTATTCCCATCACTGTAGCACAGTGGAAAGACTACTTGATTTGGGATCAAGAGACTGACTCTGCCATTTACCAACTGAATGACCTTGGGCAAATTATTTGACTTCCCTTAACTTCAGTTCCTGCTCAGTAAGATGAGAAATTTGGAATAAATGACCTCCTTTATTCCAGCCAAAATTCTATGAAAACAGGACTTCAAATAATTTCACCACAATGTTATGCTGAGGCTTAAAAATTATAATATTCATTAAAATCTTTGAAAACTTTAAATAACTACATGAATAAAAGTTATTACCTATAATGTATAAGTTATTCTAGGAAATTTTTTGTTTAATTTTGGTTTTAGACAGAATAAGTTATAAATGCAATTGATTCTGAAATGATAAAAACAATTTAAATTCTAAGGTTCCTGGAACCTAGTAGGTGTTTAATAAATGTTTGTTAATTAATTGCACATTTAACTTTAGTACTATTAACAAAAACATCTATATCAGAATATTGTGACAAAACAAGAGTTATGAATAGGTACTGTAACTATGTTTTCATTGGCATAGGGAACTCTCTAATTAGGAAACTCCTTCTACCAATGCAACGTGACACATTATTTGGAACTTACAGTCTTAGAGAATCATCTATATTGCTTATGGGTTAAATGACTTATCCAGTGTCACTAAATCAATATATGCAAGAGATATAACTTGAAGCTGGATGTTCTTGGCATGGAGGCCATGTCTCTAAACACTACAACATACTGCTTCCAAAGGTAAAATAAACTAGGAATATTTCTGTTACTGTAATATATGGATTTTCTGTCTTTTACTATTATGTTAATAATGACATTTGTTTCCAGCCAACTTTTCCTCTCAAAATTAGGTCATACATAAAGCTCACAAAGAACTTTACATGCCTGATCTCATTTAAGTCTTACAATAACTCTGTGGGTTATTACCTCATTTTACAAATGAAGAAACTGAGGCTGAGATGTTAAGTGACTTGTTTAACATCACACAGTAAGTAAGTATCAGAGTTAGGATCTAAATCCAGGTCTTTCTTAGTCCAAATGCATCACTTTTTTCCTGCACAAAACTTCTCCTCTGTATCAAATGTTATCCATAGAAGAACTCTCATGGGGTTCCTAATTGCAAACAAATGCACATATCTTTTCTTCTCATACAGTATAGACCTTTCTTTTTTGTATTAAATTTGAATGACTCTTTAGATTTCACCTTCATTTGGGGAAAAAAAATTGCCTATGCTTCAGTATTTTCATATATATGACAAGATAGGAAGGGATATTAATAGAATAACCCAGAAGAAAATTTTTCAAAGAGAACCTATTAAATACAATGCATCTGGCAAGATTTAAGAACATTAGAAAATAATCACCAATTGTGGTCATAAAAGGGACCAGGAAGGTCACCTCATACATCCTGCTCCTACCAGGTCAGACTGTTCCTAAACTATTCCATAAAAGATGCTTTTAGACTCATTTTTTTAAGAAATTCCAGAGAATGCTGTCCCTTGAAGGAATGAATATTGTGGAATAATAAATAAAACGATCTTCACTCTGGATAAACAGGAAGAAGATGACAGGAAAAGTGATAGAATATATGAAAAAGAAGAAGCATTCTGGAGAATGAGAACAGATGAGGTCAGAATGAATCAATCGAATACATGGAGCACTAAAAGTTAAAATGAATAAAAAGTTAGTGAAGATGACTAGAGATGAAATCATATCTGCACTTTTCTTAAAGTTGTGGAGTTTGAATTTAGGGAGGTTATAAAAAAGGATATTGCAGTACCTAAAGGAGGAGGAATGGCATCAATCATTAGAGTTTGTATGGGGATGAGCCAAAACCCAATTTCATTGAGATTAAACCACAGCCTCTGTGCTTTCTTATAGATTTAGCTTGTCTGATCTTTTTATTTTTTTGTAATTTAGGTAATGAGTCTGTACTTATGATTTACTGTTCGGACCAATTTAGTAAAGAAAATTAATACAAAAATTATTTCAGATGTTTAACAATGGATATAGCATCTTCTCTATCAAGAAGGAACAAGAATAAACTGGCAAAATTTTTTTGGAAATATATTTTAAATACAATGATGCCTATGATATTTAATTAGGTGTAAAGAATGCTTTCTGATGTTCCAACTTGGATATTTTGAAAGATCCATGAATTCATCTATGTGGGCACCTCCATGTGTATGACTTTAATAGAAGCTTTAATATTCATAATACCCCCCAAATTCCTCATTGTTTCTAAAAGTGACTCATCCCTAAGGAAAACGAAGAGGTGTATTTTATAACTAATCATAGATTTAGAAGAGAAATTTTCACAGGAATGAAGGTTTTGTTTATCAGATACATTATTGTAAACTATAATTATATGATGCATGGTACTTTAAACACATTTTAATCCATTTTGGGCAATTATTAGCTTTTCACATAGATTGCTGTGTTTGAGATAAAGGACCTGTCAATCAATCAACAAGCATTTATTAACTACTTACTATGTATCAATATTTACCATATATGCCTTCAAGAAATTTAGAGTCTATTAAATGAGTCTCAGAAAATGACTAAACTGCCTAGGGAAATTATAGTTATGTGTATAAAGTTTTTAAGTTATTTTTTTATTTTTATGAATGTAGGTGGTATAGTGAATATTGAGCTTTCCTTGGAGGTATTACAATGTGAGTCCATCTGTGACACATACTGGCTATATTATCATGGATAAGTCACTTTCATTCTCATTGCTCTAGCCCACTCTCTGAGACAGTAAGTTGCAGAGTAGGCGCTGACCTTCATTAGTCTAGCTAATTTCCTTCCCCTATCCCCCATAGTTTACTATGGTAATGAAATAATTAGTTAACTGCCTTTCCCTGTAGAAGCATATAGGAGATAGAGCTGAAAGGGAACTTAGAAGCCATCTCATTCAGTTACTTCATTTTAATCGCGAGTAAACTATGGCCTAAGGAGATTAGGCGTTTTGTCACACACACAAAAGTTAGATTCCCAATCCATTTACATTGTATTGGTATGATCAATGGAGAGCAAATAGGACCTAGATTTAAAGAGCATAAAATGATCATTTGGGAATCTAAGCAGTCCTTCCAATGATTCCAAATTGTTCACTGCTATAGAAGTCTATCTCTTTAACTTGCCTAGGGAACTCATAATGGTATATGGCTAGGAATTAGGCGGTCAAGGTGTCATAAGAATCAAAATTACAATTTACTTAAAGAAAAATAAGATGCTATTAAAAAAATAATGTGGTCCCACAAGTGCTGGCAAAGCAAGGATTCAGATTTATGTCCTGGGATTCCAAGTTCAGCATTCTTTTTATAATAACCCCTCATTCCTAGCTATTACATAGTAGAGATTGCTAAATTCATGCAAATTGTGAAATTGTTTTATAAATGATCACATGGAGTTATATTGGCCCTGTTAAGAGTATCAGCTTATCCTCAAGATCTCTTGGGTAAATACCCAAGCAGAAAGAAAAAACTACCAAAGAGCTCAAAAAATGATTTTGCCCTGTCATTTGCCCTGTTCCCCTTATACTATCCCTTGTTTGACCAAATGCACTCAGAAGCTGTGGAAGTCTCTCCATCAACTGATTTCCTCTGACCTCTAAAATATTTACATCTGTTCCTGTTCCATCAGGGCCATGATCTACAGATGTGAGAGAACTATTTTGTTCTTAGAGCTCTCCTGAGTCAACTATTCATTGCCAGGTACAGTTTCATTTTGGATAGAATTTTAATCTGGAATTTGCCAGCATCTAAGGGATTATAATTTTAGATGTAGGAGGGTCACTTTTTGCAAGTGAAGAGTCTTTGGTCAAGAAAGACTATTGAGTGGGAGGTTTATTTAGGGGTCTTGAAAATGTATATGAGGGGGCAGCTACATAGCACAGTGAGTAGAGCACCGGCCCTGGAGTCAGGAGGACCTGAGTTCAAATCTGACCTCAGACACTTGACACATGTAGTAGCCTTGTGACTTTGGGCAAGTCACTTAACCCCAAGTGCCCTGCCAAAAAAACAACAAAAAAATCCAAAAATGTACACCCACTACATAATGACCTTCACTGATTCTTCTTGCTCCTCATAATAATTATGTTGTCACTTTGTTTGGCCCCAAATATGGTTGGTATGGCTGTTGTTTGTGTTTGGAAACACTGGTGTCATTCTCAAAATCACATTCTCACTCTACCAATTGTCCATATTGTTTCTATTTTTATGAACATCTCTTAATCTGTCCCTTTTTCTTTATTCACTAACTTATTTCAAACTTTTATCATCTCTTGAAAGGACTTTTATAATAACCTCCCAAATAATCTCTGTCCCAAACCTTTCCCTATTTCAGTCAATCACCCACAAACCTGCCAAAACAATTTTCCTAAAGACACAATGTTCCTGTAGCTCTATAGTAAGTTTGAGATAAAATATTATTTAACTTTTGTCTCATATTTTTCTATAACTTTGTATCATACAATCTTTTCAATGTGTGAAATATGAAGATATGTAAATATAGTAAGTACATGTTGAAATATTGTGGGAGTATGCTCAAAATTTTTTCACAAGTGATTGATTTTAAACATTTGAAGACAATTGACCTTTTCCTCATACTTTCATCATCTCTACAGAAATATTATCAAGTCTATTATCAACAACATATAATTATATAGATTACATTATTTTCCTTTGATCATATAACTATTGTCAGGAATCAAACCCAGACTCATGATGAAAACCCACCTTCACAGAAAGAACTGATTGAGTCTCAATGCAGGTTGAAGCATACTATTTTTCACTTCATTTTATTCTTTATTTCTTGGTCTGTGCTTTCTTTCACAACATGAATGATATGGAAATATGTTTTGTATGATTGCACATATATAACCTACATAAAATTGATTGCCTTCCCAATGAGGGGGAAAGTGAGAGAGAGAGAGAATTTGGAAATCAAAATTTTTAAAAGTGAATGTTAAAAATTGGTTTTACATGTAATTGGGAAAAAGAAATAAAATATTTTGTTTAAAAAATCACACCCAGATCTCTTACGACTTCAATTCCAGACCACTCTTTCCTTTTGTCTTCCTTCATTTCTTGATCCCAAATAATATTTTATATAAGAGTTTATGTCATTGTATCATGTGTCCACATTTAGACTGATGTCATGACAAATCCTTACATACGCTGATGTCATTTGGAAAAGTGTTTTAAAACCTTAATAAAATTAAGGTATTTATTCTTTTTTGTAACCAGAGTTGGTACATAAACTTAAACTCTTTTCAGACTTTTCTATTTGTTTGTGTTCTCTTAGAAATAATTCAATGTACTGTGAAATGATTTTCTTATTGCTGTTAGACCACAATGAAACCAAATCTGTCAACTTACTTCATGATGATAAAATGCAAACCACCCTTTTAGTTATCTTTGATTTTTTATATCTTTTTTAAAAAATTCATTAATAATGAACAAGTAAAAATTAATATGATTGAGTTCTTCCAGTAGGATGTCAGCTCATTTTTTATTGTCTTGAGGTCAGGAAAATCAGCAATTAAGTGTATATAAATATATGTCTCAATAATGTGATGCTTAGTACCACTTAAATTTTTTTCTGACACCAAGAGTCAAGAAAATACCATAATTTGATCTAGATGATTCTAACCAGAGGGGTTAACAAAGTTAGATGATATTTAAGAGATCTTATACTATATATACTATATCTATACTATACTATTAGTATACTATACCATACCATACCATACCATACCATATTATACTATACTATACTAAAGACCTTCTAATCTAAACCTTCTCAACATTGCCAGTGAGCAAATTGAGAACAAGAAGTAACTTACCTAAGGTCTAATGGCAGTAATAAATGCAGTACCCATATTTCCTATATCCCAATTGAGTGTTCAAGATGATAATGGATTTCTTGGAAGGTAAAGACAGTGAAAATCTTTAAAAAACACAACTTTATAATACACTTGGTTTTGGGTGAGAGACATGAAGCAGAGTCCCGGGCAGAATCTTTTATGGTATGTTAGAGGCTCACATCTTAGCCTACAATGTTCTTCATTTTGAACGGGAAGAGGGTAGCCTTTGAAAGAGAAGTGGATAGCCTCAACTAGTCAGGATAAGAAGTCCAATATGATAAAACTATAAAGAATGACAATTTCTCTTCTACCATACAATCACAGATTTAGAGCTTTAAGATAAAGTAAAAAGCACCCTAGTCCAACTTTCTTATTTTACTGATAAGTGAACTAAGGCACAAAAGTGAAGTAACTAGCCCAGGGTCACAAAAGTACTATGTAAGAGGCAGGATTTGAAACCATAACTTCTGGTGTAAAAGACAGTGTTCTTGTGTTAATTCTCTCCTCTGGATTATCCTATGCTACATGACAATAGTTTTAAGACAAATCATTCTCTTCTAGCAATTGTGTTGCTCATCACAGATATGCCTTAAATCTTCATTTTTGAAGGAAGAAGTTAAGGAATAATATGATAAATTTCAGGAGCTATGATGGACAGTATCAAGTAGTTTGAAGCATTCTTGAAATAAGCCCATGAGTATTGATTATCTGTGACTTAACCCAATAAGAGAGCTCCAACTCTCTTCATACAACAAACAGGCATGTGGCTGTTGGCCTCACTGTGTGAAGAATGCCTCCAAAAGTCTCCATTTAGACAAAATTTCCTCTCAGCCAACTTCAGTGAAGGTCATTTGTTCCTCCTGTGAAACCTTGGCCAGAATAGTTATGTATTAGAAATAAATATACTTCATGTGCATATGTATGTTATATATTTATTTGTTATGGGTATGTGATTTTATTGGCATAGGGAACTCCCATTAAGGAAATTTCCTTTACCAATGCAGATAAACTTATAATCCTAGAAAGCTACCAGTCCCATGAGTGGTTATGTAACTTGCCTAGGGTCATGTAGTCAGTATGGATCAGAACAGGGCTTGAACCTAGGGATTTCCAACTTCAAAGTCATCTCTATGCCAAATTGTTTATTTTCTATATATACCAACACAAAATTACTCTTCTATTCATTTTAATACTAATGACTAAATTTCCTAAATTTTCTCCACTGTATGAATCTTGTCTGAAAAAATAAGCAACAAAAAAAATTATTTCTGTAAAATGGGTAATAATGAAAATACCCGGGGTTGTTGTGAGGATAAAATGAAATATTCATGAAATTTTTAGCAAAGTGCCTGACTAGTTAGGAAATCTTTGGTTCGTTCCTTCCTTCCTTCCTTCCTTCCTTCCTTCCTTCCTTCCTACCTACCTTCCTTCTTTGCTTTCTTTCCTTCTTCCTTCCTTCCTTTGTCCCTTCCTTCCTTCCTCCCTCTGTTACTCAAACTTTCTGTTTTTAGCCACATCTCCTTCTATTGCCTTGTAACTCATTGTTCCTGCCCTCCTTCCCTGGAACTCCAATATCTAGTATTGCCTAGGCTTGGAAACTTTTAAAGAGAAACTTCTAGTTTCCTAGCTGCTTGGTATCTCTTTGCCTGTAACCTTAAGGATGACAAACTAGTAAGATTCGCCTCAGTGAAACCCAACCCCCTCGTGTATAGCAAATGACCCACCAACATTAAGAAATGCCATTTTGCATGGAGTATACATGATCTAGTATTTTAGTGATGACTTAGTGTAAAGATTTGCCCAATTGTAAAGCATTTGCCAAATTGTAAAGAGATCATTTTTACTCCCTCATCTTTCTGTGGTCTGAAGGTAATTGTTGCAGAGGCTCCCTGGTTTTATGTCTTCCTTGTCCCTTCCCAGTATCACTTTGTAAATAAAAGTTCCAGCCCCAGTCTGAGGAAAAAAATAGACTGAAAAGAGTATCTTCCCCTTATCTGTAGCTCCCTCTTGGAACCCCTTGGGTAGCAGCTAAGTGCACAGTAGATAGACTTCTGGGCCCAGAGTAAAGAAGTTTTTTTGAGTTCAAATCTGGCCTTACAATCTTAATAGTCGTGTGACCTTCTGCAAGTCACTTAACCTCTGTCTCCTTTAGTTTCCTCACTCATAAAATGGAGATCAGAATAACAGCTACTCACAGGATTGTTTTAAGGCTCCAATGAAATACTGTTGAAGGGCTTACAACAATGTCTAACACATAGTAAGTACAAATAATTGTTTATTTCTTCCCCCCTACCTGTTCAGTCAAGCCTTGTGGCCTTTCTTCATATATGCTAAATAAAAGAACCTATTGCTTTCAGCATTGACTTATTCATATAATCCTTTTGCAAAGCTCCTTCAAGTTCGATCAAAGGATCCCAAGTCAAGATCTCAAACTCGTGGATTTATGGAGTTAGAAATTATATAATGCTTAATATAGCACTCCAAAGCCATATATTTCTTATCAGATCTACACCCCATTTTTCCAAAGATCACAGATTTAGAGCTGAAAACTACCTCAAAAGTCATCTATCCCAACATCTTGATTTTCTACTTTAGGAAATTAAAGTCTGTAGACACAGTGATTTTAGTGATATGTTTAAGGTCATACAGGAAATAGAGTCAGGATCTGAACCTAGGTGCTCTGACTCCAAAGCCAGTACTCTTTCCAATTACACTTTTCTTTGGTGATATGAATTTCCTGATTCTAATAGTGGTTGATACTAGCTCAAACTAGCAACAATGTAGTAGTTCACTTACTAAGTTGGAGTCTTAAATAAAAGAAAAAATCTTTGTGCTACTTTAAAATCTTTTCTTAAGTGCGCAGTGATATTCCACCCAAGTATAAGGGTTTTTTGCCTGTTTTAATTTAATGTTTCTCTTATAGGAGTTAACAATTTTATGGATATCAGCCCCAAGTGTTATGATACAATTTTAATTTAGAAGCCAATGGCCATTATATCTCTGTAAGGCTTTTTACAGATTTATGGAGTCATAAACCTGATGGCATATTAGGGATGCTTACAATGGAGAACAATGAAGAAGATCAGGGAAATTGAAAGAAAGAGAAATAATAGCATATCTTCAGATGATTTGAAGTTTTAACAGTATGTTTTATTTCAGTGCTCATGAAAAGAAGGATAGTTATTATTCATACTCTACACTTATACTCATATGAGGATAACTCCTGTTCATCACAATATTGTGGTGATACCTCCCCATGGTTCTTCAGGTAGGAATATCTCCAACCCCAAGGTAAAATGGATTGACTTCGCTTTTGAAGTTAGTTTTGCTTAATTACTTAATTTGGTTTTGACCATTTTCCTATTGAGGTTCACTCTTCTTGCCTGTCACAGAGTTTTGTTCTTTTTCCTCATTGAGTATCCCATTCATAGTCCATTCTAGCCATGGATGGTGTGGTGGTGGTGAAGTGAGGTACAAATGAAGAGGATGGACTGGATAATCTGTAAAGTTTCTAACAAAAATGTAATTTATTATCAATTAACTCCTTAGTAAAAAAAAAAAAAAAACTTCATTGTTGGAAAACTTGTTTAAAATGAAGGGCTTAAAGATAATAGATCAGTATATGTACAGAAATAATTATGCTAACAGTATTAGTAGTAAAATAATAGAAAGGAAAAGGTCACCTACCCATTGGGGAATAGCTAAACAAATTATGATATATAAAAATATCGGAATACTGTATTACTTTGCTATAAGAAATGGTGAAATGAAGAGTATCAGAGGAAACTGGGAATACTGCTAAGAACTGCTGCAGAATAAGGTGTACAGAAACAAGGAACAAGTTATAAAATAAATATACATATGTATATACACACATATATATCCAAACATGTGTATGTATATAGTCTAGAAAAAATTAGAACTTATTGATAAATTGGTAAACTATGGATCCAAATGACTGAAGATAAAACACTGCTCAATTCCAATCAGAGAGGGTACAGAGACATACTTTTTCAAATATATCAAGTGTGGGAATTTTTGTCACAAGTCTAAGAATGTTTCTGATTTACTTTTCAGATGTTTTTTTTTCTATTAAATTGGGGAGGGTAATGGGAAGAATAGGTTATAAGTGTATCTTAAAATAAATAATTTTATATTTTAAGAAAAAGAAAAAAATATTGTAGGTCAGAAATGTGATCATATAATAAAAGTGGGTGCCACAGGGTGTCCTTATAATTTCATAACTTATTCCCATTAGGAAGCCAACATATTAGCCTATTGATGTATTATTCAAGGTTGAAGCTATTACCATTTTTCTTTATCTATTATGGTACCCAAACCCCAGTTTCCCAGAGATAAAAAGACCAAAGGTTTTCCTCTGTCCTATTCCTTCCTTGATTTAATGACAAAAACATACCACTTTAGGTTTCTATAGGTGATTTAGTACTGTTATTGCTACTGTTAACACTATGACTACCATTGAAAATATTACCAAAAGTACTTTAAAAAAAAAGAAATATATTTATTAGGGGCATAGTAACAGACCAGCATGTAAATAGTACACAGCTTCCAAAGTTCCTTATAAATTGTTCTTGATTTTCTTTGATTTTCCATATATTTGCTTAGTCTCCTTGGCTCTCATTTTCTTTTCTTTTTTAAATTTATTTATTTAATTTATTTAATATATTTGGTTTTCAGCGTTGATTTTCATAAGAGCTGTAATTATGAATTTTCTCCCCATTTCTACCCTCCTGCCCACTCCAAGATGGCATATGTTCTCGTTGCCCCGTTCCCCAGTCAGCCCTCCCTTCTGTCACCCCACTCCCCTCCCATCCCCTTTTCCCTTCCTTTCTTGTAGGGCAAGATAAATTTCATGTCCTTTTCTTAGTCAAGATCATAATATGGGAGTCCCTCCAAAAACCTATACAAAATGTCTCTGAACCAACTCTAGAATGGCAGAACCCCCAAAACAGCAGAGGGAAGCAGAGCTCCAGCCCAGGACAGCCTGTATGGTCTCTGGGTGAGGTCTATCCCACACGGAGCTGGGAGCTGGGAGCTGGGAGCTGGGAGCTGGGAGCTGGGAACGGAGTGGAGCAGAGTCCAGCGTGGGCTGCGTGGACCATCCAGACCAGAAGCCGGGCGGAGGGGGCTCTAGCGCCCTGAATCAGTGAGCTGCAGCAGTTACCAGACTCCTTAAACCACAAACACCAAAGACTGTGGGGAAGGTTAGTGGGAAAAGCTGTGGGAGTAGAAAGAGTTCCTGATTCGACTTCCAGCCCCGGGGGCAGCGGAGGTGGGGCAGCTACAGCTATTGTTACTTCCAGCTCCAGGCCCACCTGGTGGGAGGAATTAAGTGGTGAATCAGAGCAGGAGTGCATGGCCTGCTGAAGATCTAAGCCCAGTCCGGGTTGGGGGTTGGGTAAGGAGCTGGCACCTACCCCCCAAACGTGGAACATAGAACTCTCTACTCTACAAGCAGTCATACCCCGCTGAAAAACTCAAAGGTCAAGTTAGTTGGCTGGGAATATGGCCAGGCAGCGAAAACGCACCGAGATTCAGTCTCAGACTTTGCATTCTTTCTTTGCTGACAAAGAAAACCAAAACATACAACCTAAAGAAGTCAATAAAGTGCAAGAGCCTACACCAACAGCCTCCAAGAAAAACATGAACTGGTCCCAGGCCATGGAAGACCACAAAAAGGATTTGGAAAAGCAAGTTAGAGAAGTAGAGGAAAAATTGGGAAGAGAAATGAGAAGGATGCGAGAAAACCATGAAAAACAAGTCAATGACTTGCTAAAGGAGACCCAAAAAAATACAGAAAAATACACTGAAGAAAACAACACCTTAAAAAACAGACTAACTCAAATGGCAAAAGAGCTCCAAAAAGCCAATGAGGAGAAGAATGCCTTGAAAGGCAGAATTAGCCAAATGGAAAAACAGGTCCAAAAGACCACTGAAGAAAATACTACTTTAAAAATTAGATTGGAGCAAGTGGAAGCTAGTGATTTTATGAGAAATCAAGATATTATAAAATAGAACCAAAGGAATGAAAAAATGGAAGACAATGTGAAATATCTCATTGGAAAAACCACTGACCTGGAAAATAGATCCAGGAGAGATAATTTAAAAATTATTGGACTACCTGAAAGCCATGATCAAAAAAGAGCCTAGATATCATCTTGCAAGAAATTATCAAGGAGAACTGCCCTGATATTCTAGAGCCACAGGGCAAAATAGAAATTGAAAGAATCCGTTGATCGCCTCCTTCGAGGAGATCCCAAAAAGAAATCTCCCAGGAATATTGTCACCAAATTCCAGAGCTCCCAGATCGAGGAGAAAATACTGCAAGCAGCCAGAGAAAAACAATTTGAGTATTGTGGAAACCCAATCAGAATAATCCAAGATCTGGTAGCCTCTACATTAAGAGATTGAAGGGCTTGGAATACGATATTCCGGAGGTCATTGAGGTAGGATTAAAACCTAGAATCACCTACCCAGCAAACCTGAGTATCATGCTCCAAGGCAAAATATGGATTTTCAATAAAATAGAGGACTTTCAAGCTTTCTCAGTGAAAAGACCAGAACTGAATAGAAAATTTGACTTTCAAACACAAGAATCAAGAGAAGCATGAAAAGGTAATCAAGAAAAAGAACAAGAAAAAGAAATTGCAAGGGACTTACTAAAGGTGAACTGTTTTGTTGACATTCCTACATGGAAAGATGATGTGTATGATTCATGAGACATGAGACCTCAGTATTAGGGTAGCTGAAGGGAATATGCATACATATATGGGTGAATGTGTATGTATGTATATATCTATGTGTGTATGTATGTGTATATATATATATATATACAGAGAGAGAGAGAGAGAGAGAGAGAGAGAGAGAGAGAGAAAGAGAGAGAGAGAGAGGGAGGGAGGGAGGGAGAGAGCAGACGCAGGGTGAGTTGAAGATGAAGGGAAGATATCTAAAGAAATAAAATCAAATTAAGGGATGAGAGAGGAACATACTGAGAGAGGGAGATAAGGAGAGATAGAATGGGATGGATTATCTCCCATAAAGGTGGCAAGAGGAAGCAGTTCTGTGGGAGGAGGGGAGAGGGCGGATGAGGGGGGAATGAGTGAACATTGCTCTCATAAGATTTGGTCTAAGAAGGGAATATCATACATACCCAATTGGGAATCTTACCCCACAGGAAAGAAGAGGGAAGAAGAAAAAAAAAGGGGGGGGGGATGATGGAGGGGAGGGCAGATGGGGGTGGAGGTAGTCAAAAACCAACACTTTCAAAAGGGGACAGGGTCAAGGGAGAAAATTCAATAAAGGGGGATGGGTTGGGAAGGAGTAAAATATAGTTAGTCTTTCATAACATGAGTATTGTGGAAGGGTCATACATAATGATACACATGTGGCCTATGTTGAATTGCTTGACTTCTTAGGGAGGGTGGGTGGGACGGGAAGAGGGGAGAGAATTTGGAACTCAAAGTTTTAAAAACAGATGTTCAAAAACAAACAAAAATGTTTTTGCATGCAACAAGAAAATAAGATACACAGGCAATGGGGCATAAAATTTATCTTGCCCTACAAGAAAGGAAGGGAAAAGGGGGTGGGGTGGGGAGTGGGGTGACAGAGGGGAGCGCTGACTGGGGAACAGGGCAACCAGAATATATGCCATCTTGGAGTGGGGGGGAGGGTAGAAATGGGGAGAAAATTTGTAATCCAAACTCTTGTGAAAATCAATGCTGAAAACTAAATATGTTAAATAAATTTTTAAAAAAAGATCATAATATGGTTTTGATTCTAAGTCCTTTACCATGAATTTAGATGCTTAGCAATGATCCTTTCAACCTTTTAGAATCTAATTCCCCAGATATGGGAAATTTTTCTATTTGGCCTCTGGCAGATTTAGATTAGAACAGAAGTCCCATCTAATTATAGATCTTTATTGTCAGGTTTCTTTACATTAAAACCACTGGCCAAGGATTATAGAAGCCTATCGTGTTCTACTCCATCCCCTCACTTTCAACAATAAATTAATTTGTCCATATCTGATCTCCGAAACAGTTTTTCCTAAAACTTTACCTTGAGTAAACCCACCTGTTGTAATTTATTTTCTCATGTTGATTCTTGTTCTGATTGGTCCCCTGAAGAATTATTAAAACGTATTATATATTTTCTATGAAAACCACAAAGGTCTTTCTGAGATCTAACCCTTATCATCTTTCTTCATGGCCTCTTTACAGGGGATAATTTGCTCTCATATTCTGCCCTTTTATTCACCAGCTTGTCCCAAACCCTAGCTCCCACTACTGGACCAGAAAAACAGTGAACATACCAAAAGACAAAGGGAAAATGGAAATCATTATTTATTATAATCACTTCCTAACTTTAGCTTCATGAGTCATTGTCTTTGGTTAATTCATCTTCCTCCTGAGAGTGGATTCAAAAAAGTACATTTTGTTTTCTGTCTACTGGATCCTCTTCAGGCAATCAATGTTCTTCCTAAAATATTTTGCCCAATGTTAAACATATAATTTAAGTATGATCAGACTGCTCTTGTAGACAATTTTTCCTAGTTATCTCTCTTTTTATATGTGTCAAATTGTATGAACCCAAATGTAGGACTCCTAAATATTCTTCTTATTAAATTTGTCCCAATATTCTAGTCAATTAATTAGGATTTGGAATTGTGTCATCCTTCCCATGAGCTCTTCCTCTCAGATTTGTATCACCTGCAAAATTGATAAGCATGTCATCTCTGCTTTATCCTAGTCATTGATAAAAGTCTTAAACTGAATAGTACCATGGACAGATTCCCTGAGGCTCTCCACTAGATACTTCCCTTCATTTAGATAACTAATCATTAATGAATATACTTTGTATCTGGCCATTCAGTCAGCTTGGAATCTACCTAAAATTGTGTGACCCATATCTGTCCATCTTGTCCACAAGTATAGAATGAATGATTTGGTAAAAGGCTTTGCTGAAATCTAGGTATACTATTTCTATGGCATTCCTCTGGTAACCTAGTCAAAAGTATGGCTTTTTGTTGTTGATGCCATTCCAATTATTTGTGACTACCACTTCTTTTTCACTAATTAATTAATTAGTCACTAATCTTTTTTATTTATATTTTCTAGATTTTTCCAGACAAAAAGTCAAGTTCAATGACCTGTAATTTGTAGTCTCCACTATTTCTCTGCCTCCCCTTTTTTTTGAAAATTAGAATTACAAATCATTACAAAAAAAAGAGAATTAGAATTACATTTACACTTCTTGAGTTCTGCAACAACATTCTTATTCTCCTTGCTTTTTCAAAGCTCATTAAAGGTGTCATCATTTACATCCAGCAATTTTTCAGTACCCTGGCATACAGATGTTCTATACCTGGTGGCTTAAATTAAAGGACAATTAGGTATTGAATTATTATTTCAACTTGTCTTGGGTATCATCTTCCCATCAGCCATTTGTTTTATTTCAATCCAATGATCATTCTCCTCAGTAGAGGAGAGAAGAAAAAGAAGTACAATACAGTGTAGTAGCTGTATAGTAGTTGGGCAGTAATTCCCCTGGTTCTCCTTTCCCCTAAAACCTGAGCTGAGAACTTTGTCTCAGTCTTCACTTTTAAAAATTGAGACTATTTATCAAGAGTTTCCTCTTTTCCCCTCCTCTTCACCTTACGACATTCAGATACTATCTACCACTATGTCCTCTTCCACTCTGTCTCATGTGAAGAGGTGGCCCTTCTTTTTCCTGAAGCAAATTCATCTAAATGCCCAAGTGAACCCGTTCCATCTTGGCTTCTCTTGCTTCTTCTACCAACTCTACTCTCTCACTATTCTTCAATCTCTCCCTATCTACTTGCTGATTGCTTGTTACCTGCTAATACTTCCATATCTTCCTGACTTTCAAAAACCCTTCACTTGTTCTATCAGTCTCTGATTGCTTTTATCTTAAATCTCTCCTCCCTTTCAAGGTACTTGAGAAGGAGAACTACAACTAGTGACATCATCAACTTTTCTCTCGCTCTCTTCTTAACTCTTTGCAATCTGACTTTAAACCTCATTGATATTCCTGGTGGTAATGTGATCAAAGATCTTCCCCACCCATTCAATAGGCCTCAGGTGGAGCTAGTTAAGGGAAGCTTGATTAGGAGAGGCTTGCCGTAGGCGGGCCCACACCCTTTTGCTGTTAGGTTCTAAGCCCCAGGCCTACATAGGGTGTATATATATATATATATATATATATATATATATATATATATATATATATATATATATATGTATGTATGTATGTATGTATATATATGTATATATGTGTATATATATGTGTATATATATGTGTATATATATATATGTATGTATGTATATATAACTGAGAGAAGACAAAGAAGAGAGAACTGTGAGAAAGGATGGAGAACTCAAAGATACAGAGAGATGGAGAGACAGAGAGAGAACTGGAAGGGCTCTGAGAATTGCAAGGGCTTTCACAACTGTGGGAGGAGAGGACACAGGCAAGCAGAGAGTTAGTAAACACTCACTCATAAATCCTAACTGTCTCCTAGGGCCTAGAAGAAGGGAAGGTTACAGGATGGCTTGGCTTTTTTCTGTGATACTGTGTTTTAATCTCCTTGCTGTTACATTGAGGTGGACTTACTGGTTTTGGAATATATTTACTGCTATAACAAATTGGGGTTATTGGTTTTGGGATTTGATTCTATGGTGTCTGAATAAATTTTTCTCTTCTCCTGCCTTCTATACAGAGACTCTCTTATACTTTGTGATTCTGAACTATACAGGCTTACTCACGGTCACCATCAATATCATGAATCTTGCCTTACTGACACAATATTGCTCTCTCCAAAGTAACCAATGATCTCTTAATTGTCAAATCTAATGGCCTTTTCTCAGTTCTCATAGTTCTTCACCTCCCTGAATCCTCTGACGTTGTTGATCACCTATTTTCCTTGACATTCTCATATTTTTATGGTGTGTGTGTGTGTTTGTACAGGCATGCATGTCCATGAGCAAGCACTTGTGTATGGGGAAGGAGTTGATGCTTCTCTCTCCTGGCTCTTCTCCTATCTGTTTGACCACTCTTTCACAACTACCTTCATTGCATTGCCATCCAATCCATACTTGCAAATAAGAAGGAGTCCTTCAAGGCTCTATTTTGAGTCTTCTTCCTTTTTCCCTCTGTACAATTTCATTTGGTGATTTCCTCAGGTTCCATGGATTTAATTATGATCTCTATTCCTATGATTCTCAGATTAGGTATCTGGCCCTAAACGCTCTCAAAAGCCCCAAACTCACATCTACAAATGCTTATTGAATAACCAGATATTCTGTAGGTTTCTTTAATTCAAAACATCCAAAACTAGATTCATAATTCCCTCCTCAGACCCTCCTTTTTTCTCAACTTCCCTACTAATATTGAGGATACTACCATCATCTCAGTCATCTGAGTTTACATCCTGGGTGTCATCGTTGACTCCTCACTGTCGCTCACCCTTCAATATCCAATGTGTTATGAAGTCCTATTGATTCTACTTTATTAATATCCCTTGTATATGGCCCCTGTTCTCTCCTCTGATAGAGCCACCAGCCTAGTACAGGCAGTCATCCCTTCATGCTTACACCTAAAGGAATAGCTTTTTGATTGTCCTATCTGCATGAAGTTTCTAGCCATTCCAGTCTATCCTCCACTAAGCTGACAAAGTGATCTCTCTAAAGCATGTCTGACCCTGTCACTCTCCTATTCAGTAAATTCCACTAATCCCTTACTTACTACAGGGTCAAGTATAAAATCCTTTGATTTTCAAACACCTTTATAACTTGGCCCATTCTTATCTTTCTTATGCCTCACCCCCTCCCATACACTCTGTGATCCAGTCACTTGCTATTCCTCACCATCTCTAGACTCTCCATTTTTATTGGATGTCTTCACCCCTAGATTTTCCTCCCGTGTCACATTTACCTTCTACTACCTCTAGCTTCTTTCAAGCTATGGCTAAATATCCCACTTTCTTCAGGAAGCCTTTCTTAACATTCCTACCTTCACTCTGAGACAATCTACCTTGTATCTGTGTATATTGCTTTTTTGTATGTAATCATTTGAACATTGTCTACTTTCCCATTAGATTGTGAGTTCCTTGCAGGCACACTTTTTTTCCTTTTGTTTTATATTCTCATATCTTAGCACAGAACCTGCCATATAGCAGGCAATTAATGAATACTTATTTATTTGCATTGTCTTTTTCCTTTCTTCCAAAATCCAACAGCAGCATCTCATCCACATATAGGAGCAGTCTTATCATTTCTTTGGTTATCTTTTCTTTCCATAAAACTTAGTTAACACTGAATCAATTAATGTCTTCCAATACTGTCTTGTATTCTTTTTATTTACCACACCTCACAGCACTCAGTAAGGTTCCATTATGTTTGTGTGTAACACTTTGTTTAGCCATTCTCAAATCAATAAGTAGTTGCTTTTTGCAGTTCTTTAGTATTATAGGAAGTACTCATAAGTATTTTGTCATAGATGGGTGTAACGTTGATAAAGGTGGGACTTTTTTAAACTGTTTTCTCTTTTAGAATGCTAAAGTAACCAAGTACCTTTGATTAAGTCCTACTAGGTACAAAGCCCCAGGCCCATACCCTTTTGCTAACTAGGTGTAAAGTCCCAGGCCCACACCCTTTTGCTGATTAGGTTTGAAGCCTTAAGGCCCTGAGAAGGGTATATAAACCCAGAGGATAGCATTTTGTTTGGGGCTTTTACTCACTGTAAGAGTGTTGGTGTGGAGACTCTGGGTAGTTGCTAGAGCCTCCTTGCTTTGAAGAAAACCCAGATGTTGGTGCTTCTCTTTTTGGTAACTATGTATGTGATGTCTTGATCAGATGAAGCCTGTGTGTTGAATTGTGTTATTTGATCTGTTGATATTTTCTGTTTGTAATTTCTATTTTTATTTGCTCTGAAGCTCAGGGTGCTGGCTTTTACCCCTGAACAAAGTGAATGATATATGTATGTTTGATTAAAGTAAGATTGTTAACACCTTAAAGTTCCTTTCCTTAGAAAAGCAGATCAAAGAACATTGACCAGCAGCTCTTGTTGCTGGTCTTGATGGGTCTTCACCTCCACAGCAGCTGGAAGCAACATTGTTAATACAAAAAAAAAATGGCATAGTCATAGCAGGATCTGCAGACTGAAAGGAAAGTATGGAGTTTGGGGGTACCAAGATAGTGAGTGGCTGTGTCCCAGTTATTGGGTTGCTCTTTATACTTGTGGTGGCTATGGTTCTGTGGAGCCCCAGAGGCCTGAATAAAAACAGGCAAGTAGCAGTGATAAGAATGGTTTCCTGGGTGCCTAGAGCAGGGGCCTTGGGAGATAAACTCTCACCCCCCCTCACTACCCCACTAGCATTCCAGAATAGACAGGCATAAGCAGAGGCTGTGGGAGGAAAACAAGCAGAGGCTTGAGGAAGTTAGGGATGGCCAGAGCCTGGGGTTGAATGAATTAGCCAGGCTCCTGACTCTGCTGGAGGGGTATATGTCCTGAGATAGTATTGTATGTGGATCCTTGAGGCAGGAGCAGAGAACTGCCTTTGTACAGACTTGACAGAAGCTGTTGGTGAAGCAAGAGCATGACCTTCATACAGACTTGACACAAGTGGTTGGTGAGGTGAGAGAACAAGCAAATGGCTGCCGACATACTGACCCAGCCACAGAAGACCACTGCCTGTGTAAGAACTTTGGAAAAATGAGAGCAAGAGTGGGGAGTTACCTGTGTCGGGCAGAAGCCAGGATCACCTGACTCCTGCTGGATGACCAGGAACCCTGGAGTTGAAGTTCAGCAAAAAATCTCACCTTGATTAATATGACAATGGTACCATTCTTTATAATTTTGACCTCCTTGTGTTATTTGCTTGTATCTCTAGGTTAAAGGGTACGGACATTGTTAAATTAATTGTGAATTATCACCCAGAATGGTTAGAAAAATTCACAGCTCCAATAGCAATGCATATGTGTTCTGTCTTTCTGTTCGCTTCCCAGTATTGACAACATACATCTTATTTATGTGATACGAGGTGAAATCTCAGAGGTGTTTTAATTTGCCTTTCTTTTGTTATGAATGACTTAGATTAATCTTTCATATGGCCATAAGTAACTTGCAATTCATCTTTTGAAAATCATTTGCTCAAATATTTTGACAACTTATCAATTGAGATGTGAATCTTGAAAGTTCTTGTGCTACTTCCAAATGCACACACAATACATATGTATGTTTGTCTGTATGTGTGTATATATACACATATATGTATTTTGTGTATATGCATATATGTGTATGTGTGTATATATGTATATATAAATATATGCATATACATACACATACATGTATACATGCATATACATATATGTGTATATGTATACATGTGTATATATATATATATATATATATATATATACACACATGTATATATCCTTATCAGAAATTTTACATGCACACTTTTTCCCTATTTGACTGCTTTCCTTTTTTTCCTAAGTTATCTTGATTTGGTTCAGAGGCAGCTAGGTAGTTTACTGGATAGAGCACTGAATCTGGAGTCAAGAAGAACTAAGTTCAAATCTACCAACTCAGATATTTGTTATGTGACATTGGGTACGTCCCTAAATCTGTTTTCTTCAATTTATTTATATATTAATGGTGATAATAATAGTACCGCTCCCCTGCCCAGGGCTTTTTGTATTAAGTGACATGATATTTTTACAGAGCTCAGAACAGTATCTGATGCATAGCAGGTACTATATAAATGTACATTATTATTATTGTCTTTTTTAAAAAAAATCTGAATTTTCTTACTCATTCACTGTAGATTCTTTAGGCAGCATTCCCCTATTTTTTTCTTCTACGTTTTTTTTAGTTTATGTCTTTAGAATTTCATTCTTTAGAACTTCTCGTCTCTCCTAAGTTTATTTCTCCCATAGCATTTTAGGGTACAGTGTCCTTTAACTCTGTAAAATCTGCTCAGACAAAATTTAGAGGAATTTTGATCTGCTTCAGCAAAGAAAGAAGGAATGAAAAAGCTGATATTATAATATAATTAATATGTCATATATCATTTGGAGTTTCCAAACATTTCTGTGGCACTCACCCACTGATTGAGGTTCGATGTTGGGAGAAGGCATAAAGTAGCCTAAAATAAGTTGGACATTAATGAAGCACAGCTTTCAATTTTAAAACTGCTTTGGAGAACCAAAAAATGAGTATAATATTGTCCCAGTTTCAGGCAATATATATCTTTTGGCTATGAAAATTCCTGTCTTCCACAATAAGTGCTAAGAAATCTCAAAAATCTAATAACGATCTTTACCTTTTCTCTGCTGAATGCATTTAAGAAATCATGTGGCTTCCATTAGCTCATAGGTCAATACACTCAAATCTAAGTGTCAAATATATGATAGAATAGAAGCAGTTTAGCTGATGGGCAGACAGGTTCAGGCTCTTCTGGATAATACTGGTCAATTATGGAGAGGTAGCTTTGAAGGGTGGAATTTCAAAATGATCTATCCCTATGTATCAGATTCTGAAAATCTCTCCATATTCAGGGTGTCTGTAGAAGGACATGAAAATCAAAAAGGGGTGGGGAGGGAGGGAAAAAAGGCCTATAGCAAAGATTTCAGCATCCAAAATGCTGGTCACTTTAAAACTTATTTCACATTGTCTTCAGCTACATCTGCCTTCTATGCTATGTGACCTTCTAAACTGTGAACATCCTGTGTCCTCATCTTTAAATGGATTAGGGTGATGGAAGTAGGGAGGGTATGATGATATCTCTTTTCTTAGAGGACATGGGAATTACAAAGTATTGGGAAGAAAATTCTATCAACAAATGAAGGGTCAATATGATCACGTCTTTAGAGGTGAAAGGCTACTATTTTCATGATCACTCACTCTCTCAGTACATGTCTTATAAGCCTATCACATTCATAAAAATATGTTATAGGATGCTTTTTATAGGCCATTGTTCCAAAGATAGAATCTATAGCTGCTTTAAAAATAAACAGAATCTGCCACTACCTTTTCCCTTCTTGATTTGATAGAGTTCTCCAAAGGAATAAGAACCTATTTAATAATGATGATCTGTGCAGCATTCTACTAAACAATGCTAAAGGGCTTCCAAGTATATTCTTGTTAAATCATCCAAAGAAGCCTGCGTAGAAGTGTATTAGAAATGCAAAATGTTGCAGCCTGACAATAATAACCATTTTCTTGTTCTCTAGAAGGCATGTTTACCTCCATTGCAAAAATGGTTTCATGTATTATAAATCCCTTCCTGCATTACTTGAGTTACTCTATCATCATCTGTACTTTTATCTGATTACCTAAATGTATAAGAGGGACATCAGTCAATACTGCTGGAAAAATGCAATGCCTAGTGGGCTTTATGATTTTAGAAACAAGATAAAAGCCTTATGACTCAAAGAAAGCAATCAAATGCATTTCTGTAGCCACAAGCGTCGTATTTACTTAAAGGATTGTGACTATAAAAGCAAATATCTCTTACAGGAAGCCAGGACAAAAGCTGTCAGAGTACAGGGTAGTAAATAGCTTTGAAATTGTTTTCTCTGCTTCATTTCAAAAGCTTAAGGCTAAGAATGTTTGACCTTTTGCAGATGGAATGGTTTCCTGCAGGTCAGGGTGCTGCACTGAATGTTGATGGGGTGCAGCCTGATGCAATCATCATGAATGGTAAATATTCTCATCACTGGTGCATTCTCCTGCAACAGGAGCACTGCTAAACCAGTGACATTTCCTGGTTCCTTCAATGAAAAGGTAGAGTGCCTTTCATTTGTTCTCCTACAGCATTCTGCTTCCCATGTCTCTTAATCAGAAAGAGAAAGGAACAGTGTGAAATTGTTCAAAATGACTCTATATAGTTGAATGGGATAAAAAATCAGGTTGAACACCTCTGGAATCAAGTGGATGTCTTCCTAATTAAACTGTTCTTATAGCTGCAAAAGGTATTCTATTCTATTTTTAAAGATATCATTCTTTGAGCTTTGTTAAAGATTTCCTGTTAACATGAAGCCAAGTTCTTGCAAAAATTTACTTTTTACATCCTGAAATGTTCACTACTGTGTTGAAACTAAAATTCAATGGAGCCATATAACAGTTTTCATTCCCATATAACCTTAAAACAGAAATCTGTGGGTGTTGAAAACTAACCCTCCTCACCCTTTTGGAGATGCACTGAGATGAACTGACAGTACAAAAGTAATGGTGAAAAGTGTTCCCTCTCCCAATTTGGCTTGAGAATTTTATCCAAGTTTTCATTTTATTTACTCTCCTTGTTCTATACCTCATATCACACTAACCCATGTATGTGGTTTATACGGAAAGAGATGTCACCTACGTGTAGCTTCAAGTGTCATTGTGCAGCTTGAAGGGAGGCAGAATAGACATCTCTAGCCTCCTCTCTCCATCATTCTCAAAGGCATACTTTAATTCCTTCCAGGACTAGAAGTAGGAGGTTAAGTACAGAAGCTTGACCACTCTGTTCTCCTCAGAGAGAACCAGGCTATAACTATATTTATCTATTCCCTAAAATATTGTTAGCCTAAGAAATGTGGTTTTCATCTTTCTTCTAAACTTCTGATTGCTCTTCATTTATAGAAGAACAAGTTTTATATCCAAGGTATGACTCCCTGCCTACCAAATACCAGCTCTATGATGAACACATATGGCAAGTAGCAGAGAAACCCATTCATCTCAGTTAAGAGTAAAACAGAAATCAGAGAAAGTACACACAGAAAAATATATGACAGATATACAAAGTGAAGGAGTCTTTCTATTAAGAATGAAGTAACTCAGCTTAACTGAGAAAGTTCTACATCTCATCCAAGAGGAAGCTCCCAAAAGTCTTCAGTGGAGCAAGATGGGAATAGGAACACAATAGAGACTGTCAGCTCCTTTCATGTTGACATCTTTTCAGAGTCTTTTTCTTCAGCATCCTGAAATGAGGTTACAATCTTTCATCTTCTCCCTTGAAACTGGAAGTCAGAAGCACCTGAAAGTGACTGCAGAACATAAGGAGACTGAAAGAGAGTCTGACTCCAAAGGCACTAAAAGAACAGTGCCCTACTCTCTCCCAGTCTTTCCAGCTTCACCCTGCCCCTCACACTGGTGGAGGACATTGATCTCTACCAATAAGGAGACAGTACCATACTTTGGCTTTGGGACTTAGATTCATCTCTGTTTCCCCACCTCAGTAAAATGATAGCTCTTTAAGGAAGAAATTATGCAGGTTTTTTAGTCTTTTAAGACCTTGCATCTACTGTAGAAGTATTTTGCACATAGTAGGTCCATATTTTCATGTAACTGTACTAAAATTATTATAATAAAATCCTAGAGTACTATTAAATGAGACATGAAATAGTTACATAAATATCTACCTTTTATTATTATTAGCTAATAAATAATGAAATGCTTACAGCTATTTTTAAAGATTATATAGTAATGAATTCCTAAATATTTTTTCTATAACCTGCAGTCTTCCTTAAAGTTTACCAGGACTGGTCATACATGTTGATTCTTCAGTCATAAATGTTAAGGAAGAGGAAAAAAATGGCTTTCCATCTCCTTTTTTTGTTCTTTCTTTTCTACTTTTCTTTATTTTCCTCTCTCATTTCCCTTCCTTTTCATCTTCCTCAAACTCACCTTATGACATAGGCTTAGAGTCAGAAGAGACATGTAACTGAGGGCACAAATAATTGGCAAAGTGAGAACTCAAATCCTGGTCACCTGACTCCAAATTCAACATTCTTTCCACTTTGCCATTGATCATATTTATGTACATCCTCCTGTTCCCTCTACCTTATTGATCTTTTCTATCCCCAAATGTCTATTTGCCAATATTTGGAGTCTCTTCTGCTAGACTGTAAGACTAGGGGCTTAACTCCATTCCCTGGGGAGACTAGAATTTTATATTCTTTCATATTCATCAAAAGTCAGATCTAATTCAGAGTTAAGTAAGGGCCCCTAAAATCTGAAGAGCCTGGCCAGATACTTTTCAAAATGGTTTATATGTGTTATCTAATTTGATCTTTACAATAACCCTAGGTGATGGGAGCTACTATTATCCCCATTTTATACATTTGTTAAATAGTATTGGCCTGCTGGCTTGACTAAAATGGATTTTGTTTTCTCTAGTTAAAGAAAAGAAGAAATAAAGATTTTTTAATGAAAAAATTTTAAAAACCGTTTAGGCAATTTTTAAAGTAAATAGGTATAGGGATAAGGAATAAGTCTGTGATATTCATTGGTATAGGGAGCATCTGAACAATGAAACTCCTCTAATAATACAGGTAGCATCTGCAACTTACCATTTTAGAGAATTGCCTAGAGCAGAGGTATCAGACTCAAATGGAAATGGGAGTCACTAAACTATACATGAAGATCCATGCAGGCTGCATATTGAATTAGAAAACCATATTAATATTATCTGGGTCTTATTTCATTTTTATTTATTTTGTTAAATATTTCTCAGTTACATTTTAATCTTTAGGAAACACTCTAGAGAATTGTGGGCTGAACCTATGTAGCCCTGAGCATTGTGTTTGACACATCTGGCCTAGAGTATTGAGGGGCTGTGACTTGCCAGTATGTCTCAGAAGAAACCCCGGGTCTTCCTGAATTGGGAAGCTGGCTATCTATGTATTATGCCATGGTGTTTCTCAGTATTCTTTAACTAATTACTTATAAAATAATTACTGCTGTAGATTTCTACTGGGTCTGGGCTCAAGAGTTTCAATTAACAGAACCCGGTCCTTCATTATACTCTTTAAATTTTCTGGACTCAAATATTACTCTCATGCTAAAGACGACTGTTTCAAAATGTCCTATTACCTGGCTCTATGAACATTCAGTTAACCCAACTCACAATTGCCTCTCCTTTAATGGTTGACTCCTCATGATCTGAACTTGTGACATTGGGTGTCTCAACACAACTGGCGATGATCCATGTTAGATCTGTGTTTCAAAAGTACACATAGACACAATTTAATTAGTAATATCCCAAGCCAATCCCCCTTAAAATAGATTCTTTATGTGAGCTGTTGTAATTAGTTAAGAAAAATCATTGTCATTTTTTTTATTTTTACATAACACAATTCTGTTGGCTTGTTTATGTTCCCATGCATGTGTTCAGATCATATGAGATTCCTTTGTAGATCAATACAGCAGTATCTTTTTTTGTTTTGCTTATCATCATCATGTTAGGTATGAAAGAAGAAAATGCATGTCTACCAAAGGTGTTTGTTGATATCATAGATAATGTCCTGGGGGAAAAATGTTCCCAGTGCTCCTATTTGTTTAAAAAATGTGTTAATTATATCAAACCCTAAAATATTATGACCTCCTCAAAAAAAAAACAATCATTGACCATTTAGATGAAAGCAACCTAACAATCCATGTAGGAAAAAACAAATGGATGAAACATGCCTATTGTTCATATTATAATATTCAGTAGTATGTGCAGTCAGTCCATTGAGTCAGACATATCTATCCATCTATCTACCTACCTATTTATGATGACGAATATGGATAAGACCAGAATTGGATAGTAGGAAGGTAGAGGATTGGGTCAACCTTAAAATAAACTGTATAATACTTTCACAGGGTCCAAGGTGTTCCAAGACACCAAAATCCATCATTTTGACAATATCCTCCCTATTTTCTAATGCACTAAAAATAAAGTAACACCACAAATTCCAAAAATCAAAACCATGGATCACCAAAAAGTCAATGGTGTCAATGGAGGCACTAGAATTATTTTTCATTCTTTCAAATGTATGAGATATTTTCTAACAAAAAATGTGGACAAAACAGGTAGATATAATATTATATAATTAGGCTGCTTTGGGTAGTAACAGATTTGTATTATCAACAATGCAAGAACTGGCCTGGATATTATCCAAGAAATCTCTGATTGTAGAATGAGATAGAAAAATCATGCAGTTAGAATTAAGGATAAATGATAGACTTTAGGAGGGCAGCACTGATGTGTTAAAACCATAAAGGGATGGCCCCACTATGTTATTTTGATAGTCTGTGGAGTATGTATCAGAGAAAGAAGTATATTGCACAGGCTAAAAAGACATGGATGGGTAATGATCTTCACTGTGGAAGGAGTACCAACATGAATGAGCTCACAGATGCACAGAAATATTGAAGTATAATATATTAAGGTGTCCATCCATACAAAGGTATCAGAACTGCTTTGACAGGCTTTTTAATAGAAAAGCAGCTTAAACTGCAGGGATCCACTGTAAAATAATGCAGACATAATACCCACACTCTAACTCTAAGATAATACAGCTTTGCCTTGGTAACATTGCTCTAGGCACTTTAATTCAACCTTAGAAAATAGTTTGCTGGTTCGTGTAGTGGCAGAAAGCTCAGCAACAACTTCATCATGTCGTATGTGCAGCAAATAAAAATATCAGGATGTCATTTGATAAATGACCTTTTTAAACTTTTAATTGAACAGTTAAGTATTTAACAAAAATGCTGCTTATAAATTCAACTGAAAATACATGCTCAACTGAAGGGCAAAAAATAAACCCACTTTCCTTATTTCTTTGATTATATATAAGGTAACATTAAAACTAAATACAAATATTGGCATTGTGTAAATGTGATCTTGTTATTGAGCCTAAAGATTGTAGATCTAGAACTGGAAAGGAGAGACTTCAGGGTTCAATTAATCTGGTAACCTAATTTCACAGATGGTAAGGATGACATGACTCAAGGAGGTTGTGACTTTCCAAAGGTATTAAGCATAAGAGCAGCATTTGAAGCTACATACTTTGACTCTAGGGTCAGTGTTCTGTCAACTATACCACATGTTGTACATTTGCATTCTGAGGGACTAGCCTAAGAGTTCAAAGTGATATGAAATGTGATGTAGGTGAAAATTTTGCTTCATTCTGATATAGGGAGGCCTACTTTCCCAATCTATTAATAGTACTAACACATATAAATTGAGGTAGCAACTTGGCAGTGTCGACTTGAGTTTCTTTAGCTCACTCACTGGGCAAAAATGTTAAATAACTTGCCTAGGGTCACAGAGCTAAGGTATCTAAGGAAAACTTTGAACTCATATCTTCCTGAATCCTAGTCTGTCATTCTCTCCACAATGTCACCTTGCTGGTCTGAATTCTTTCAGATACTTAATTTTGCAAGTTGTCATAGTAGGAGATAAATAGAGACGTATGCCATATATATATATATATATATATATATATATATATATGTATGTATGTATATATATATGTATGTATATATATATGTATATATATATAGTTTTAGATTAAGTTGGAGATGTAAAAATGAAAAAAAAGTGGAGGTAGGTACATTCAGGGAAAATAGGAGAAAAGATGACATCGTTTGTTAACATCTGTAACTGGGTTGTACACACAAAAAAAATAAATACATGGAAGCAGTGGCATAAGTGAGTGCCCTAAAATTCATTTTCATCTAAATAGATAACAAGAAGGCAGAACACATGCAATTTGGTGGAGAAATGCATTCAACCAAAAAACAATTCAGACAAAACAGCAAGAGAGGAAATGGGAATATAAGAAAGAGGATAGATTCAAGGATGGATTAACTATAAGGAAAACACACCTTATGATTGTAGAAGAAGCAATGACAATAAAGCTATAAAGAAAAACAAAAAGAATGGGAGATTGCTTGAAATAAACAGAAAGTATAGAGAAGTAAAAGTATAAGTGTAGAATAGAGTGAAATAAACAATTATCATAAATGTGAATGTGAAAGGGAAGGACTCACATAAAAAAACAAAAGTGATGAGCAAAATGGATTAAAAAGTGAAGTCCAGCAATATTTTATCTATAAGAAACATACTTGAAGCATAAAATTTCATACAGAGTTAAAATAAGGAGTTGAAGAAAAGTCCATTATGTCTCAGGTGAACACAAAAAAGGAAGAATTTCTATTATCATTACAGAGAAAGTAATAGCAAAAAAATAGGTTTAATTAATAAGGGAAAACTACAGCTTGGTAAAAGGGAACATACAATAAATTTATTCCAATAATTAGCATATGGCATAACTTCTAGATACTGAAAGGAAAATTAGATAAACAATCAAATCACAATAACATAGAGCTCAAACTATCCCTATCAGCCCTAAAGAAATCAAACCAAAAAAGATCTAAAGACCAGAATAAAATTTTAGAAAATAAAATAGATTTAATAGATCTCTATTGATTATGCAATGGAAGGAGAAAGTCATCTAAATATTTTGCAGCTATATATGTCACCTTCAGAAAAGTGTATTATGTCTTAAGACAAAAAGCTACCAAAGAAATTAAGAGGAGCACAAATATTCTGGGATGTTTTTACTACATATACATGACTGACATTTAATGTAGTTTCCCTATTTTTCTTTTGATTTAACTTTATCTGAGATCGTGATTACTATCCCTGCTTTTTTGTCCCTTTCTTGTCCCAAAGTTTGGTTAGATTTTATTTTTTATATACATTTATTTATTTTCAGTTTTCAACATTCATTTCCACAAGATCCTGAATCCCAATTTTTCTTCCCATCTCCCCTCTTACTACCCCAGAAGAGTGTATGTTTTGATTACCCGTTCCTCCAATATGCCCTCCTTTCTATTACAATCCACGCCCTCCACTTATCCCCTTCCCTTCTATTTTTCCAGTAAGGCAAAATAAATTTCTATATCCTATTGCCTGTATTTCTTTTTTCCCAGTTGCATGTGAAAACAGTTTTTAACATTCATTTTTAAAGCCTTGAGTTCCACATTTTCTCCCTTTCTCCTTCCCCACCCACACTTATTGAGAAAGCAGGAAATTCGATATAGGTTATACTTGTGTAGTCATGCAAAATACTTCCATATCAGTCATGTTGTAAAAGATTAACTAATATTACCCTCTATCCTGTCCTGCCCTAAATTTATTCTATTCTCTTGTTTGATCTGTACTTCCGTAAAAGTCTTTGCTTCTGATTGCCCCTTTCCTCTATCTGCCTTCCCTTCTATTATCTCCCCTCTCTTACCCCCTTCCCCTCCTGCTTTCCTGAAGGGTTAGATAGATTTCCATACCCAACTGAGTGTGCATGTTATTCCCTCCTTAAGCCAAATCCAATGAGAGTAAGGCTCACTTATTCCCTCTCACCTCCCCCCTCTTCCCCTCCATTGTAATAGCTCTTTCTTGCCTTTTTTATGGGAGGTGATTTACTACATTCTATCACTCCCTTTCTTGTTCTTCCAGTACATTTCTCTCAACACTTAATTTTATTTATATTTTTAGGTATCATCCCTTCATATTCAGCTCACCCTGTACCCTCTGTCTGCATATATGCACAAATATATATGCATATATGTACATACATACACATATATGTATGCACACATATATGTGTGTATATGTATACGTGTGTATGTGTGTATATATCCATATATATACACACATACAGATAGATATAGATATAGATATAGATACAGATATAGATATAGATATAGATATAGATATAGATATAGATATAGATATAGACATAGACATAGACATAGACATAGACATAGACATAGATATAGATATATAGATATCCTCTAACTACCCTAATACTGAGAAAGGTCTCTTGAGTTACTTGTATCATCTTTCCATGTAGGAATGTAAACAGTTCAACTTTAATAAGTCCCTTATGGCTTCTCTTTCCTGTTTACCTTTTCATGTTTCTCTTGATTCTTGTATTCGCATGTCAAATTTTCTATTCAGCTCTGGTCTTTTCAAAAAGAATGCTTGGAAATCCTCTATTTCACTGAAATTCCACTTTTCTCCTGAAATATTATATTCAGTTTTGCTGGGAAGGTGATTCTTCATTTTAATCCTAACTACTTTGACCTCTAGAATATCATATTCTAAGTCCTCTGATCACTTAGTGTAGAAGCTGCTAAATATTCTGTTATCCTGGTTGTGTTTCCACAGTACTTGAATTGTTTCTTTCTGGCCACTTGCAACATTTTCTTCTTAACCTGGGAATTCTGGAATTTGGCTGCAATATTTCTAGGAGTTTTCCTTTTCAGGGGGTGATCAGTGGATTCTTTCTGTTTCTATTTTACCCTCTTGTTCAAGAATATCAGGGCACTTTTCCTTGATAATTTCTTGAAAGACGGTGTTTAGAGTCTTTTTTTGATCATGATTTTTCAGGAAGTCCAATAATTGTTAATTATCTTTTCTGGATTTTTTCCAGATCAGTTGTTTTTCTAATGGGATATTTCCCATTGTATTCTTTTTTTATTTGTTTCATTTTGTTTTTAATTACTTGGTTTCCTATAAAATCATTAGTTTCCAATTGCTCCATTCTAATTTTTAAGGAGTTATCTTCTTCAGTGAGCTTTTTTCATTTGGCCAATTCTGATTTTTAAGGCATTCTTCTCCTCACTGGCTTTTTGGACATCTTTTGCCATTTGTGTTAGTCTATTTTTAAAGGCATTATTTTCTTCAGCATTTTTTGGTCTCCTTTAGGAAGCTGTTGCCTAGTTTTCATGATTTTCTTGCATCACTCTCATTTCTTTTCCCAATTTTTCCTCCACTTCTCTTACTTGATTTTCAAAATCTTTTTTGAGCTCTTCCAAGGCCAGAGACCATTTCATATTTTTATTGGAGGTTTTAGATGTAGGAGCTTTGAACTTGTCTTCCTCTGACTGCATGTCTGTATCTTCCTCATCAATGTGTGTAAGAAAACATATTTTCACCAAGAAAATAACCTTCTGTAGTGTTATTCTTTTTCCCCTCTTTGCTCATTTTCCCAGCCAATTTGACTTTTGAGCTCTTTGTTAAGTGAAGGGTGTACTACCCCAAGTTTCAGGTGGTTTGTGCAGCTGTTCTCAGAGGTATCTCCAGGGACCTGGCAATTCTCACTTCCTCCAAAGTAGTATGATCAAAAGAGAGGTGTTTACTCCTTTCCTAGCCTGAGCTCTGGTTCATTAGCAGCCACAAGCATTTTTTTCTGCCCTGGAACTGCAAGGAGGGTTCCTTCTCCACAACCACCACTAGCTCTGCCATGTTAGTGCTCCTCCTCACCCCAGAACTGCCACCCAGGACTGTGAACAAGATAAGCCACTTGGTTCTCCCACCATCTGTAGGCCAAGAGCTCCAGAAGCAGCTGCAGCTGTGGCAGTGGCTGCCACTGCCTTGGGGCTGGGGCTGGGGCTAGGGCTCTGGCCATACCATGCTCCCCTCTCACCCAGGTGAGAAAGTTTTCTCACTGAAGCTGTCTTTGGCATTTGTGGATTGAGAAGTCTTTGTGTCTTTGAAGTTGGGTTAAGTGGGTTTGAAGTGTCTTTGAAGTGAGTTCAGAAATCTGGAAACCACCACAGCTGCCAGTGATTCAGTGCCCTTAGGCCTCCTCCAGTCCCATCTGTGCTGGTGTGGCCCAGACTGAGTTGTTCTCTGCTCTGAGCAAAGTGTGCTAGACCCTTCCTGTCAGCCTTCCAGATTTTCTTGGGCTGGAAATCTGCTTCACTCTGATATCTTGTGGCATCCATGCCTCTAGAATTTGTGTAGAGTCACTTTTACAGGTATTTTGAGGGGTTTGGGAGGAGAGCTCAATCAGATCCCTGCTTCTACTCTGCCATCTTGGCTCCACCCCTCCCTGTTTTTTTGTCTTAATAAATTTTACCCCTAATCTTTATCTTATGTTTGTGTGTATTCCTTGCTCTTACTTCCTATCCCTTCAGACACCTATACTTTACTTCTACCGACTACCTTGCCCTCCCATTATTTAACCTACCCTCCTTGCAAAGATCCCTCCATTAACCTCTACCTCCCACCCTTTCCCTTTTTCCTCTTGTTTCTATCTGAATCTAGAAGACTATTACACACACACACACACACACACACATATATATATATACACACACACACATATACATACCTATACATATGTGTATGTGTGTGTATGTGTGTATGTATATGTGTGTATGTATATGTATGTATATACACATGTATATATGTGTGTATAAATGTATGTTTATATGTATACATATGTATATGTATATTTATACATATGTTATTCTCTCTTCCCAATAATCTAGACACCCTGCTATACCCCCCTTATCCCATTCGATCATGTTCTTGTTTCTTTATAAATTTAGAAGACTTTTCTTCCCTTCTAAATGTATATATTGTTCTCTCTTCAACCCACATCTGAGGTGAGTAGTGTTACCTCTAAAAATCCTTTCCTTATCCCCTCTCTGAAGCACCCATCTTCTTAGGCTTTTATTTCTTTCTGAATTTAGAATACTTCTATATCCTTCTAGATATAAATGTATTGTTCCCCCTTTCATCCAGTCCAGATGAAAGTAGGCTTCCAGAACTACCAGCCCTCCTCCCCCATTTAATTCCACTGTCAGTTCTTCCTCTCACACTTCATTTGTATATTACTATTTTTACTTTTCCTAAATGGTACTACTTTTTTAGAATCACATCATGCTCACTTCTACCCCAGTCTTTCTTTGAAACTACCCAATTACTAATAATGATCTTAGACACGTTTTACATATCCTCATATAAAAAGTAAAAGGTTGGTCCTTATTGAGACCTTTGTCATTAATCTTTGATGGGTACTTAATATTTTTCTTGGACCTTGTATGTCAAATTTTCTATTAAGTTTAGGTATTTTGTGAAAAAATCTTGAAAGTCTAGCAATTCATTGAATATCCATTTCTTTTCTTTCAGGATTATGCTTAACTTTCCTGGGTATGTTATTTTCAGCTACAATCCCAGTTCTTTTGCTCTTCAATATATAGTGTTCAAAGATCTATGGTCTTTTAGTTTAGCCATTGATAGGTCTTCTGTAATTTTAAATTGCCATATTTGAGTTGGTTTTTTTTTTCTTGATTGTAATATTTTCTCCTTGATCTGGGGGTTTGGGGATTTAGCTATGATATTCTGGTACATTTTCCTCATAGGATCTTTTTCAAGTGGTGATTGGTGGATTTTTTTTCTAAGCCTACTTTCCCCTGTTGTTCTAACACTTCAGGACAATTTTCTTTAATTATTTCTTGTATTATTTGATCAAGACTATTTTTAATGATCATAGTTTTCAGGTAAAATGATTATTCGTATGTTTTCCCTTCTTGATGTATTCTCCAGATCAGTTTTTTTTTTCTTATGAGGTGTTTCATATTCTCTTCTCTTTTTTTCATTCCTTGTATTTTGTTTTATTATTTCTTGGTTCCATGACTTCCCCTTGCCCAATTCTAATTTTCAAGGAGTCATTTGGTGGATCCAAGATGGAAGAGTGAAAACAAAGACTACTGGAGCTGTCTCATCAATTCTGTCTGATACCTCTAAAAAAGTGAACCTGAATATAATTGAGAGAGGTGAAAACCATTAACAGACTGAATGTAGCAGATTTCCAAGTTAGGAGACCACAGGGTCGACAGGATGGATCTGTGGGCTGGGAGAGTGCTGGGCATGTGAAACTGCACCTGATGACACCAGAGTGGGAGTAGCAGCAGAACTCACCCAGCACACCAGGCTGGGAGAGCTCTGAGCACGTGGGACTAAACCATACCAGAGCAGGAGCAGGAGCAGGCCTGGAACAGAATTGCAAGCTGTGATGGCCATCCCCAGGCCTCTCAGCCTGGGACAGGAGCCTATTGGAACTATGTGAGACAGAAACACTGAGCCTGTGGCCATGGCAGCAACTACTCCTGAGGCTTTCAGCTAATGGTCTAAAGGTTTGAAACTCAGCTTCTTGAATTTCCAGGAGCCATGATGAGCAAGTGAAACATAGTTGCTCATTCCCTCCCTTCCTCACCTTGACCTAGAGAATACTGCCCTGGGGGGAAAAACCTAGAATAGAGGAGCCAGAAGTGGGGGTTCAATAGAATTTTATCTCAGGAGGCTGGGGAGATGGGCCCCTCTTGTGGTGGCAGAAGGAGACCAATGCAGAAAGAAAGGTGTCCCAGCAGACCACACCTCAGCAGCCTAGCAGGAGTTCCTTAGCCCCACGGGGGTGGAACTGACAAGCGTCAACACCAGGACACCAGACATGCCTTCACACAGTAAGGGAAGCAGCAGATACCAGCACAGACAATGACTGGCACCACCTGTGCTAGAGTGCAGCCCAAGGGGAAGAGAAGACTTCCACACCCACTCTCCTGTGGCTGCAACAGCAACTACTCCTGAGGCTTTCACACTCTACTCTGTGACACCCAAGAAAACTCAGAAAGGCCTCACTGGGCCTCAATCCTTGGCATATACCAGCCAGTTTCAGTTCAGCACCAGGTGAGCTGCAGCAGTATATAGCCTCTGGCTGACAAAACCAGAGGCCACAGCCCACAAAGCCAATAACCAGGCTCAGAGTTCCCAACACAAGAAGCTTGAGACAGAGCCCCCTGTGTCCCAGAAGCAGAGATTCTCTTTAAAAGCCAGGAAAAAGGCCACCACTATGAAGAAACAAGCTGGAAAGACAGAGACCATTGAATCATATTATGGGGACAGGGAAGATCAAAATACCAATTCAGAAGAGGAGAGTATTGACACTATACCCACGTCTGAAACCTCAAAAGGGAATATGAACTGGTATCAGGTCCAAAAACATTTCTGGAGTAGCTCAAGGAGGATTTTAAAAGCCAAATTAGAGAAGTAAAAGAAAAATGGAAAAAAAATCACTGAAGAGAACAATCTTTAAAAAGCAAAAATGGTGGAGTGGTTAAGGAGCTACAGAATCTAATTGGAGAAAATGACTACTTTAAAAGTAAAATTGGCAAAATGGAAAAGGAGGCACAGAAGCTAGATGAAGAAAACAATTTGTTAAAAATTAGAATTGGGCAAATAGAACCTAATGACTCTTTAAGTCACCAAGAATCAGTCAAACGAAGTCAAAAGAATGAAAAAATAAAAGAAAATGTAAAATATCTCATAGAAAAAACAACTGACCTAGAAAATAGGTCCAGGAGATATAATCTGAGAATTATTGGTCTACTGGAAAGCCATGATGAAAAAAAGAGCCTAGACTAATATCTTCCAAGAAATCACCAATGAAAATTGCCCTGAGATCCTAAGACCAGAGGATAAAATAAATCATTGAAAGAATACACCAATCACCCCCTGAAAGAGATCCCAAATGGAAAACTCCAAGTAATATTGCAGCCAAATTCCAGAGTTGTCAGGTCAAGAAGAAAATACTACAAGCAGCCAGAAAGAAACAAGTCAAATATCATGGAACTACAGTGAGGATCACACAGGACCTTGCACCTTCTACATTAAAAGACAGGAGGCATTAGTATGTGATATTCTAAAAGGCAAAGGAGCTTGGACTACTACCAAGGATCAACTACCCAGGAAAATTGAGCATAATTTTTCAGTCAAGGAGATGGACATTCAATGAAATAAGGGAATGACAGACCTTCCTGATGAAAAGGCCAGAGCTCAATGGAAAACTTGATCTTCAAAGACAAAACTCAAAAGAGACATAAAAAAGTAAACAGAAGAAAAAAAAATATATATATGTATGTATATATGTATATATATATATGTATATATATATACACACACATATATATGTGTGTGTATGTGTGTGGGTGTGTGGGTGTGTGTGTGCATGTATGTGTGTGTGTACATATTATTCTTGAGAAAGGTAAAGTTATTATGACAATTAAAAGGAATATACATAGGTAGAGGGTGTGAGTATAAATTAACTGATGTGATGATGAAAAATAATTAAGTGGTAAAAAAGGATTATTCTAGGAGAAGAGATAAGGGGGAAGTAGAAAAGGATAAACTATATCACAGGAAGAGGTACAAAACATTATAATAGAGGGAAAGAAGGGAGGGAGAAGAGCGGTGTTTGAGCTTTACTCTCATTGGATTTGATTTGATAAGGAAATAACATATTCTGTTATGTACAGAAATCAAACTTACCCTACAGGCAGTAGGAGCAGAAAGGGGAAAGAAAATGGGGGGGATGGTTAGAAGAGAAGGAAGACATAGTAAGGGAAAAGGGTAAGATAAGGGGAGACTGGAAGGGAAGGAATATGGAAGGAGGTGGTGGTCAAAAGCAAAACACTTTTGAGGAGGGGAAGGGACAAGGGAGAAATAAAAACATAAAAGGGGCGGGGTAATGGGATGGAAAAAAGACACAGATAGTAATCATAACTGTGAATGTGAATGGGATGAACTCTCCCATAAAACAGAGGTGGATAGCAGAATGGATTAAAAACCAAAATCCTGTAATATGGTCTTTACAAGAAACACATTTGAAACAGAGGGATACACATAGGGTAAAGGTAAAAGGCTGGATTAGAATATATTATGCTTCAGCTGAAGTTAAAAAAAAAAGCAAGGGTAGCAGTCCTAATCTCAAACAAAGCTAAAGCAAAGCTACTTCACAAAATCTGCTGGGAAAGTTGGAAAATGGTATGGCAGAAACTGGACACAGACCAATATCTTACACTGTATACCAAAATAAATCCCAAATGGGTTCATGATTTCAATATAAAGGGTGATACTATATGCAATCTGGGAAAGCAAGGAATAGTTTACCTGTCAGCTTTACGGAAAAGGGAAGAATTTATGACCGAACAAGAGATAGAGAGCATTATGAAATGCAAAATCAATAATTTTGATTATGTTAAATTGAAAAGTTTTTGCATAAACAAAGCCAATGCAAACAAGATTAGGAGGGAAGCAGAAAGTTGGAAAGAATTTTTACAACCAGTGTCTCTGATATAGGCATCATTTCTAAAATATACAGAGAACTGAGGCAAATTTGTAACAATACTAGTCATTGCCCAATTGACAAATGCTCAAAGGTTATGAATAGGCAGGTTTTAGAGGAAGAAATTAAAGATACCTATAGTCATATGGAAAAATGCTCTAAATCTCTATTGATTAGAGAAATGTAAATCAAAACAATTCTTAGGTGTCACATCTCACCTGTCAGATTGGCTAATATGACAAAAAAGGAAAATCCTAAATACTGAAGAGGATGTGGGAAATTGGAACACTAATGCATTGTTGGTGGAGTTGTGGACTGATCCAACCATTCTGGAGAGCCATTTGACACTTTGCCCAAAGGTCTATACAAATATGCATACCCTTTGATCCAGCAATACCACTTCTAGGGTTGTATCCCAAAGATATCGTACAAGTGGGAAAAGGACCCATATGTACAAAAATATCTATAGCAGCTCTTTTTGTGGAGGCAAAGAATTGGAAATCAAGGGGATGCCTATCAATTGGGGAATGGCTAAACAAGTTGTTGTATACGAATGTAATGCAATACTATTATGCTATAAGAAATGGGGAAGATACAGACTTCATAAAAACCTGGAAAGACTTATATGATCTGATGTTGAGTGAGGGGAGCAGAACCAGGACAGCATTATACATGATTACAGACACATAGTATCTCTGATGACTTACTTTGATAGACTTGGCTCTTACCAGCAATGCAAGGTTCTAAGATAGCTCTAAAAGACTCATAATGGAAAAAGTGGTTCATATCCAGAGAAGGAATTATGGAGTCTGAATGCAGATTTAAGCAAACTATTTGCTCTCTCTTTCTCTCTCTCTTTTTTTTTTGTTTTTGTTTACTTTCTGTGTTGTTTCTTCTTTCTTGTGGTTGTACATTCCATTGGTTGTACTTCTTCTTTGCAACTTCACTATTGTAAAAATATGTTTATTGAGAAGGTGTATATAGGGCCTATATTGCATTGCTTGACATCTTGGGTTGGCAGTGGAGAGGATAGAGAGGGGGAGAAAATTTGAATCTCTAAACCTTGAGGAACTGAATCCTATAAAGTAAAACTAAATGCAAATTAATTAATTAACAAAAAAGAAAAATATCAAGAATCTCAAGAGGAATAACAAAAAGAAACTAGGATGAATAAGTCCTACCTGTGCCAGATCTCAAACTATATCACAAAGCAGTCATTAAGAAAAGAATTTAGTACTGGGTTAAAAAAATAGATCTGTCAGTGGAACAAAATAGGCACAAGATTTATGGGAAATATATATATATATATATATATATATATATATATATACATATATATATATGTATATATATATATATATATATATATATATAATACCCTAATATTCAATAAACACAAAGACCTCAGCAACTATGATCAGAACTGGACCAAAAAAAAAACCTAATACCAAAACTAGATAACAACATGGAACTGAATAGATGTGGAACTCCTCATACCTTATACAAAGACAAGCTCCAAATGGACATTTAACTTAGATATAAATGTTTATGTCATAAACTCATTAACAAAACATGCAAAAGATTACCTATTAAATGTGTACTTAAGAGAAAACTTTATAACCAAATAAAGAACATATATTTTTAAAATATTGATATTAACTAGAGATCTTACTATGTCACCTCCCTACTAAATAAGGGTATGGGGGGGGAATATTTAAAGGGTTTTTAACACCATAGCAATTTATATTTGATCCTGGAATAGATAGAAAACTACTTCAGTTTGATGAGTAGGTCTGGAGGTTATATGGACTGACCTATGCTTTAGGCAAATTATTTTGGTATCTGAATGAAGGATAGAATAATTTGGGAGAAACATGATAGGGAGACCAAGCAGCAGACTATTGATATAATCCAGGAGTGAGGGAATCTAGGCCAGATAGAAGACTGAGTGAATAGAGCATTGTGCCTGGAGTCAGTGAGACCTGAGTTCAAATGCAACCTTAGACACTTACTAGCTGTGTGACCCTGGGAAGGTCACTCTGTTTGAGTCTACTGGAGAAGGAAATGGCAAACCACTCTAGTATCTTTGCCAAGAAAGTCATGAAGAGTTAGATATGACTGAAAGACTGAAGAAGGGGCTGATCTTTTTATCTCTGTTTATATCTGTATCTTTAGTGTACATTTGTATCTATCTATAACCAATATCATCATCTATATCTATACTATCTATGTTTGTATGTATGTATTCACATTTATATGTATATAAAATTATATCATTTTGTGGTAGTATTGAGATATGCTTGTTAAACAAACTGGAATCAGACAGTGGAAGCTGGTGAATAGTTTATTCATAATCCGTATGTTCTGTGAAATGTTTAAAATAATTATGAATGGCATTTCTCACCATTGTTTCCTATTTTTCACAGAATCTAGGGTTTCTGTCATCTCCCATGATATAAAAATGATTTTATTCATTATATTGACAGAGAGGCATCTTTATGTTTTGTGCTTGATCAAATTTGTAGTATCCTTGTGTTAGACTTCTTTTGATCAAAAAAGATAACCAGAAATTTTCCACATCCTCCTTCAGCAGATGTTATCTATCTCATTTCTTTGCTTTTCAAATCTCTGTTGTCAAGATTCTGTTTGGTGTTGCATTGTTTATTTTGTTCTTTGGATTGCTTTGATTCCGTATATCACTTTGAGTTTATTGCTTTCATTAACTGATAGAGGGAAACTAGAATTTCTAATACATTTTTGATTTCTGAATTCCATTTTTGGGGGGAGGAAGTTACAAACTTCCAGTATGATTTATACATTTGAAGATGAACATTGTCAGATTAATAAGAAATGCTATTAATTCATCAATGGAGAAATTTATTATCTTAATTTAATTCATAACACATGATTCTAAGTGCTGTTGGCAGTGGAGTACATAGGTCATAAGATCAGAGATTGAGAGTTAGGGGATAAAACCTTATATATCATTTATTCCAGGGCCTTAATTTTTACAAATTATGCAACTGAGATAAGGAAGAAGTGACTTTCCCAGGTTCACATAGAAACTATGTAGCACAGCCCTATTTAAACCTAGACCTTCTCATTCTCAATTAAATGCTCTATCCACTCTACCACAACTACATCCACAGTCACTATGAGATTGACATAATCATTCACCCTAGAGAAACTTAATTGATTGAAAAAAAGCATTGTTAAGACTGTGACACACAGCTGGATAGGCAGACAATCAAATTACTCTAGCAAGATGTATATATTAAATGGGACATGAAGTTTGAAAATGAACTGGGAGATGGGCAATGAATTTACAAGAAGAAGCAGGAGGAGGAGGAGAAGTAGGAGAAGAAGAAGGAGAAGAAGAAGTAGGAGAAGAAGAAGTAGGAGAAGAAGGAGAAGAAGAAGAAGAACAAGAAGAACAAGAAGAACAAGAAGAACAAGAACAAGAACAAGAACAAGAAGAAGAAGAAGTTTCAATTCGATGGCACTTAGGAAATGTACAATACTTTTAATGATGCCCAAATTCTCACTAATACAAATGACTATTTCAACATCAGTGTTCTCCCACTAGTGCTATATAGCTGTCGATGATGGATCTTCATGGCCTGAGAAGAATCAAAATTGCAAATAGGTAAGCCAAATGTTAATGGATAAATTCTTCATGAGCATGGTACCTAGAGACATTAACAAGAGTGTGTATACCTGTAAAATGAGATACAAAGATCACTGAGCATCAGTGAGTGTCAACAGATTCCAAATGTAGGTTCATTTATATACTTAGGACACTAGTTTTTGTTTTGTATTATAGAGGAATATCTCCAAAATTTTGGATAGATCCTCTGTGAGACAAGGAGCAAGACAGTATGGATGAGTTTTGATCTGCATGAAAATCTGCCCCTTTTTTACCTTTCCAGAATTCTTCCATCTTATGTCCCTCCATGTATTCTACAATGTAGCTACACCTGATCTGTTTGCTATTCCTCATACACAACAGTTTCCTTATTCCATTCTTTCATAGTAGGGGACCCCTACATTTGGAATGTCCTCCCTTTTAACTCACCTTTTTCTTTACCTAACTTCCTTCAAGGCTCCTGATATTCCCCCCTTTACAAGAGGCCTTTCTCATTCCCACACCTCTCTTAGCACCCTTCATTCACAGTGTACATATCTTGATGTGTAAATAATTGTTTTCATATTCTTTCACTCATTAGAATATAAACTTGAGAACTAGGACTGTGTTTTTGTCTTTCTATTCTGGATGCTTAGAACAGTTCTTGGAATATAGTAAGTATTTAATAGATGCTTTTAACTTAATGACTGGACGGAACATACACTGACAAAATTATAAATTCTACATAGTTTCTATGTGAACTTGGGAAAGTCACTTCTCCCTTATCTCAGTTTCCTAATTTGTAAAAGTAAGGCACTGGAAAAAATGATACATAAGGTTTTTCCCCTAAATCTACTATGGAAAAGAATCGATAATAAATGCCAAGCAAACATTTAGGTGAATTTAATTGCTTTAATTATCTTGAAAATCATCTCAGAAATGTGAGAGAAGATGTAGGAAAAATGGGATACTAATGCATTGTTGTGGAATTGTGAACTGATCCAAACATTCTGGAGAACAATTTGGAACTATACCCAAAGGATTATAAAACTGTGCATACCCTTTGATCCAGCAATACCACTACTATGTCATAAAAAAAGGGAAAAGGGCCCACATGTACAAAAATGTAGTAGCCCTTTGTGTGGTGGCAAAGAATTGGCAATTGAAGGGATGCCCTCAATTGGGGAATGGCTGAACAAGTTGTAGATGTTGTTATAGATGTAATGGAAGTTGTTATAGATGTAATGGAATACTATTGTTCTATGAGAAATGATGAGCAGGCCGATTTTAAAAAAAACCTGGACTTACATAAATCCACACTGAGTGAAATGAGCAGAACCGGGAGAACATTGTACGTAGTAAAAGCAATAATGTACCATCACCAACTTTGATAGACTTAGTTCTTCTCAGCATTACAGTGATCTAAGACAATTCCAAAAAACTCATGATGGGAAATGCTATCCATATCCAGAGAAAGAACTTAGGAATCTGAATGCAGATTAAACCATGCTATTTTCTTTTATTAAAAAAATTTTTCATTCCCTTTTTTTCCCTTTTGTAACAATTCTTTCACAATTATGACTAATGTGAAATTGTGTTGAATATGATTGTACATGTATAGCCTATGTCAAATTGCATGCCCTCTTGGTGAAGGGGGAAGGGGAGAAAGGTGCAAAACATTTGTAACTCAAAATCTTATAAAAGCGAAATAAAAACAATAAAAAAGAAAAAGGCTACAAAAAGAAAAATAACTTCAGAAAACAATGATTAGTCAGCCTTAAACTTTCCTCGTCTCAGACATCAAGGTTCATTCTTCTTTTAGCCTCTTTACTCTTTCCCCTATTATCTACATACTTTCTCCAGAATTTTACATTATGGACTAAGTCTTTAAAAGTAGGGGAGGTTCTTGAAGTAAAGAAAGCCAGTTTAATTTATAGTATCCATATAGTCACTGCCTGGCACCCACAAAACTAATATGACTTACTATGGAACAAATATGATTTTTTTTACAAAACATACACAATTTTAAAAAAATTAAATGAAAAAAAGTCAAAAATTTTAAATGTCCCTTTTTTAACCTGTCTCTCTGTGTGTATATATGTGTGTGTATACAAATTACACATATCTGCTTATATATGTGTATATATTTATATATGAATATAAAATTCACCTGTTTATCTACTGATTTCTCATAATTTAGATTTTATATATTCTCTTTTTATTTTATTGTTTGAAAAATCTTTCTATCAACATAAAAGATAGAAAACTGTTTAATTATTTACAGCCTTGGTTTGTAACCAGTAATTTTTAAGTTGCCTGACTTCTCTGTGCCTTTTCACAGCTATTCCCATGACCCTTCTTCCTGACATCAGCCTCTTTGAATCTCTAGTGTTCTTCAGAACTTTGATCAAATGCTTTCTTATATATTAGGCCTTTCCTGATCCCTTCCTATTGGTATTGCCTTCTCCTCAAAATAACTTTGTACTTAATCTTTCAGTCTCAGAATTACTTTGTACTTATTTGCATCCATGTTGTATATACTTGTAAATGTTTAAACTGTATTTTCTTATATAATGTGACATCACTGAGAGCAGGGACTATTTTTTATATCTTTTCCATCTCTTGCACCTAGCACTAATCCTGGGACATAATAGGGTCACAAGTACTCTGCGATTACTTGATTGACAATGACTTATTATTACTATTTAGTATTTATTGTAAACTGCCATGTGCTGTATAGAAGCAGTAGAGTATAGTGTACAGAGGGTTGGCTCCAAATACAGAAGGACTTGAATTCAAGTAATTCCTCTGAAACATGTTGGCTGACTGACCTTAGACAAATAACTTATGCTTCTAATTTTGTAGGCAGCTCTTTTAAAAGATAAGTGAGAATCAAAGAATCAGCCAATCAGCATTAGTAGAAGGGGTTTCATCATAGGGAGTTCTTTATGCCAATGAAATTCTACATTCAGTCCTTGATGTGTTGTTAGCTCATTTGTCATATGTAAAAGAATCAGGAGATTTAAAATTAAAGGGGACATTAAAGATCACCCAGTCTAGTCCCTCATTTTGTGGATAAAGAAAATGAGATTCAAGAAATGAAGCAACCTTCTCAAATTTACAAAGGCGAAAGTTAGCAAAATTATGATTTTAAGTCAATTTCCTTCACATCAAATCCTTTGTTCTTTAAGTGCTTCCCATTGTTTCTGGGGTTTGGTTCTGAGGACTTTCAACCAAAAATATGTTGTAAATGCCCAGAATAATTTAATATACTTCCCAAAATATTCTGCAATTATTTATTAAAACATCATTAAAAATAGTTTTAGTGTAAGGCCCTTGGTCCGTCATTGAGAACCACCAGCTAGACAACCACTAAATGGGAACGACTATATACAAGTCTTATGTCTCCCAGCTACATTCTGTGCTTTGGGAGCTGAACTGAGAGCCAGAAAGTTTGTATTTCCTATTCTTAGATCAGCTACTATTTTTGTAAGATTAGGCAAGTCATTCCACTTTCCTGGATGGAATAGGGTTTATATTAGGATCATAAATAAAGAGAGAGAAGGGAGTCGAGTTTATCTAGTAGAAGTCCCACATTTTTCAATTTAGACAACTGAGAACCAGGTGGGGCAAATGACTTGCCCAGAGACACACATTTGGTAGCATTAAAAAGAGAAATTAAACCTGGGTCCCCTAACTCTTCAATCAATGCTCTTTCCACTGTAAGATGTTACCTCAACCAGATGTTCTTACAATTTTTTGTTTGTTTTCATCTGTGCAACAGTAGACCACCAGAACAAAAATGTAAACAAAAATTATACTAGTTTACATCAGGTATCTTCAAAAGAGAATAATTTGATGGTACAATGGAAAGAGTGCCAGGCCTGGAGTCAGGAAGACTTATTTTCATGAGTTCAATCTGGCATCAGATGTATGCGACCATGCATAAGTCACTTAACATGTTTGCCTCAGTTTCCATATCTATAAAATAAGCAAGAGAATGAAATGGCAAACCATTCCAGTATCTTTGCAAAGAAATCCCCAAATGGGGTCATAAAGAGTCAGAAATGACTGAGGTAAATGAACAACAATCTTCATAAGGTCTGAGTGATATCTCTAATTTTGAGATATTTATGTAGAATTTTACATATTATCACCATCAATTTTTGTTGGACATAAAGGAAAATTTCAATTGAGCTTTTGGTCCATATCTACTCTCAATTCATTACATTCCAAGAAAAAAAAAAGACTTTTCATAAGATTCTGAGAACCGTGAGAAAAACACCTTGACTAACTTAAAGTATTTTGTCTGAGAAGCTACATAGATTAATGAATAGAGTACTGACCTTGGACCCAGGAAAATCTGTGTTCAAGTGCAAGACCTGACACAAAATGGCTGTGAGAAGCCATTTAATTTCTTACTACCCCAGGACACTCTCTAATATTATCACTTTCAGAGATTGTGCCAAACTACATTGGGGGAGAGAGTTTCTTCTGTCCATTTCAAATCTAAAGTTATATGCAATGGTGAATTATTGTTAATTATTAACATGTTCCCTATAGACTTATTCTTATTTTTCATAATGATGTATGTCTCATAACGGGATTGAATTGTCTATGTCACCTTAGCACAAGCTAGAAGAGCCAATTAAGTTTGAAAATAGTGTTAGGGGCACAGAAGCTCAAAACCAAAATCTATTGAGGTGTAGAGAAATTGTCATAGGCAATCACTGGAGAAAACATTTACTCTGAAAAAACCATGGGTATTTAAAGAATTGTAGTCCAGACTTCATTACTAATACTAATAGCTAGGTAGCATATATTTTAAAGTTTGTAACCACAAATTAGCATACATCCAAGTATAACAGCTCCTTGCCCTCCTAGCACAGAGTGAATGTGAATAGTAAATAGTAACTGTTTCTCTTTTAGCCAGCCACCTGGAGGGTCTTCCCCTCAGTTGGATTTTTTTTTTTGCATTAAAGGGACCATCTCTTGACTCACTTCTTAAAGAGGCCTATTCACTGATTAGGCATTACCTCACTCAAAGAAAGAACCTAATAAGACTTTAGCTTCAAAGGGCTAAGGTCTCCTGTTGCATCCTGGGCCATCTCCAGTCACCCTGATGAATATCTGGCCACTGGATTCAGATGGCTCTGAAAGAGAAAGTTAGGCTGGTGACCGTGCACAGCCTTCCCTCACTTAAATCAGAATTAACTGCAACATCATCATCTCCTTGATGTCATGGTCCTCTTAGAGAATGAAGGACAAACACAAGCCATCATATTTAAAGATTTGACTAATATAATCGACATTTTTAAATGGATAGAATAAGTTGTATAATTTTCTTTTTCATATTAGAGATCAAGGAAGTTATACTTGAACGTATGTTAATTTATGGTTTTCTAAGTGAATATGTAGCCTTTAGGGATCCATTTCTCTCTGAGTATGATACCACTGATCTAAAACATTGGAGGGAACTCAAGAACTGATAAGGTCATAGAGCCATTGAATATAAAAACAAAAATTCAATTTAATTCAATAAACTTTTATTATGTTCCTAGTATTTGTCAAACATTGTGTTAAGCACTAAGGATACAAATAAGAAAAAGAAATGCAGACCCTGCCTTCAAGATGCTTAAAATCTAAAGAGAGGAAGAAAGAAATATATAAAAGAAATCTGAAAGAAGAGGCTCCAAGGTGTACCCAGTAGAGGTATGATATTTTGTAGGATGGAAACTAAGCAGAGTTGCTGATGAATAATGGAGAGTTACCTGCAAAGTTCTGAGCCCTCTATAAAAGGAAGTATTAGAAGGAGTTAATTGTTCCATGCTCTAATCCTCCAGTCAGAGGGAAGAAGCAACTGAGAGAATTAAGGCTATGTTGAGTTTCCAAAAACTGAGTCATTTGCATAGTGATGAGATTTCAGTTGATCAGCTTATCCTGGGGGATGCATGATATTCTGAAGAACTGCTGATGGAAATGGAGAGTACAAACATTTGAGAATCTGCCATGTACAAGGAACTGTACTAAGTTCTGGGGAGATTCAAAAGAGAATAATGTCATATTCTCTGCCTTCATGTTGCTTTCCCACTAGTAAGGGAAATAAAGAAATGTATATCCTGTAAAACAAAAAAATATATAAAAGTTTAGTAAGAAAGATCCAAATTTAGCCATAACTAGTGTGAATAAAATAGTTGTCTTTGCTCCAGAGAGCTAATATTTAGTGAGTGTATTATTTGTTAATTATTGATTGAGACTTGTATCTAATCACTGGAATCAGCATTTATGAATTAGGTCAATTTAAAGAGTAGTTTGACTTCTTAACATTAGGGTCTATAAGATGGTTTGCCTTCTTAGTAAGAATAACTTCCCCATTGGGGGGGGGGGCATCAATAGAGCCTGGACTCTTTAAGTCAGTGGGGCCATAAGATATTCTGCCTGACCATAAGCCTAGCACAGGACCACTTTGTCATAGATGGCCACAGACAGAGAATTTGAAATCTTAGAGATTGTTGCCTGGGGAAATTATTAGGGTAAATGACTTGGCTAGGTTCATATTCCAGTATATTTCAGAAAAGAAAGACTTGAATACAGTCCTTCTTAACTCTAACAACTCTATCTCATGGCCTCTGAATAACAATATATGGTTACTTTCCTTTTATAATACTTCAAAAATTTCAAAGCACTCTCTTTGCTACAATTCCGCTTTAGTAAGTGGGTGAAAATCTTATTTGGTATTTTGTACTTCTCTAGGATTCTTTGTGAATGATATTATGGACCAGTCAAAGGGGAGGAACAGAAAGCCTTAATGGTGCATAACTTTGGTAACCACCAAATATCTATTACCTATTTAATCTCTCATTTTTTTCTACCTCCAGAACTGTGAGTTATGTAAGAATTATGTATATATATATATATGTATATATATATATACATATATGTGTGTGTGTATATCCTTTGTATCTTACTACTATTACTATTTTATCTTTGATTCTCACACCTAGAAAACTTGATCTAACTTTCCTTGGGAATGAACTTAATTTTGATAACACTCTTTTCTGCTAATCCTAAAACTTGTCTCCATTCTTTGGAGGAAGAATAAAATCATTAATTCATTTACAATTAATCATTTAACAAATATTTAAGTTCTGATATATTTCAGGGTATGATGGTAAGTTAGAAGGATGCTAGGTGGTGCAGTGAACAACACCAGGACTGGAGTCAGGAAGACCTGAGTTCAAATCTGACCTCAGACACTTACTAGCTGTGTGACTCTGGGCATGTCATTTAATCCTGTTTGCCTCCATTAGTGTATAAAATGAAGTAGAGAAGGAAATGGCAAACCACCCTAGTATCTTTGTCAAGAGAACCCAAGTGGGGTCCAGAAAAGTCAGACATAAGTGAAATGACTGAACGATAGACTAAAAGTGATAAATTCTTATGCATTGTAGGAGTGCATAAAAATATAAGAATAAAAATTTTTAAAAGGGTAATAAATGGAGTGCATGTTATGACAAGGTATTACTCAGATGGAAAGCTTTGGTTTGGAGTTATCTATAGACTTTGTGTTGGTAATTTAAAGACCAGTTTAGTTTAGTTCAGAGAACCTCATCACCAGAGACCTGGCTACTAGGCAACTTTGTTTGGAGGGGCCACAGGAATTCATGAAGACTGTCTGCTAAGGCTTTAAGGAATTGCAATCTCTCTTTGTTCTGTGGGTTTTCACATGGTTCAAATTATGGAACTTTGGGGAAAATATTTGATATGGAATCATAGATCCATGAGGGACGTGGAGGTAGGGGGCATGCACAGGATATATCTGGAATCAGGAAGACCAGAAGTCAAATCCATCCTTAGATGCCGTGTGACCCTGAGTGAACCCATTAATCTCTGCCTGGCTCAGTTTTATCATCTGTAAACTGGGGATAATAATACCACCTACCTCCAAATGTTGTTGTGAGGATGAAATTAGATAAAATTTGAACAGTCTTTTGCAAATCTTAAAGAGCTATATAAATGCCAAATATATCGAGAGCTAGTAGGGGTGTTGGAGGTCACGTAGTCCACCTTCCCCATTTTACAAAGAAAATGAAACACAGAGTGCTCAAGTATATTGACCAAGGTTAGAAAGTGAGAGAGCCTAGATTTGAAGTTTGCCAGTCTTCTGATGTTTAACCTTTCTATACTTAGCTAGGCATGTCCTTATTCAGCAGATACAATTTTCATTGTGACCATGCTTAAAATTTTCATAAGCATTGTATAACCATAGCTTGTATTCCAATAGTACAGTCTTTCAAAAATCCATGATCACTTCTGCAGGGGTAGACAACCAAGGAGGATGCTTTTTGGGGATGTGAAAAAACAAACTTTTTAACTGTATATGAGAGTGTCACAACAACCTCTGTGTGAGTTATTTGGCTATTTTCCATTCCTTCCTAGACACCTTTAATTTTCAGCAATACCTTCTTTTGTACAAAGATGAACTGCATAAGAGAATATTGAAGAAACAGTATAAATCCATCACCAATATGTGTTAGAAAAATAAATTAGAGTGTATGTCCTATTGGTGAGCATTTGGCCATTTGAAGAAAGACATACTAATAAGTCTTATACCTAGCAAATGCTAATGGAGCAAAATCCAAAGAAAACTATGCATATCATTTTAAAATTCTAGACCATTAGAACAAAGTCAGGAGGGGCACCTAAAATTCAGAAAAATAGGAACTCTGTAATGAAAATTGTTTGAAAAAGACAAATAATACCCCTTGATTCATAAAAGCTCTGGGACTCCTGTTTCCAAACCCTACATTCATTTATTCTAGCTCATTATAACAGAGAACAATCAGGTGTACCCTTTAATGAGCAAACTGAAGAATCTGGAAAGTCACACTTCCTCTAGGGATGTCTTGGGACTTTTTCAATATTCAGAGAATATCAGCTACTCTTAAACCTTACAGCACTATAGTGCAATTAAACTGAGAAAACAGTTGGTACTTGAAATGAGAATCAGAGAGGGACCTTGGTTGTTCCTATTGGTCTAGTTCCTCTAATAAGGAACAACAACTTCAACTTCACTGCATGGAACATTTCTACTCTACAGAATTCCCCTCCTCCAACCCTCTTTCTGGCCATTAGGTCACAAAAATTAACTTACTCATGACTATTTTCCCTTTTTTTAGTCACAATCAACATATTAATATAACTGTTTTCTGTGTCCAAGTGGGAAAAATCCAACGCCATAATGAATTTTAGAAAATCTTTAAAATTCTCTTTACTATATAAAACATTGTCTGCTAAGAAGAATAGTCTTGCAAGGTTGAAGTATTTTCTAAATTTTTTATAGTTCTATGATTTGCTAAATTTTAAGTCACAATACAAATGTTAGGTCCATAAAATGGAAAAGTTGAAAGTTGCCATGATTTTACAACTTTATTGATATTTTAGCTATGAATATACAATTGTAGATGGTAGAATTGATTTTAGAGGCCATCTTGCCCAACCCCCTCATTCTCCATAGGAGGAAACTGATGTCTAGAAAGAATGATTTATCTAATAATGATAATCATGATGATAAATGACATTTATATATCACCAAGGTTTGCAAAATGCGCTAATAAATTAATTTCATTTTATTCACATGACAACCCTAGAGGTACATGACTTTATAATCTTAATTTTATAAATGAGGAAACTGAAGCAGATTGCTACAGTCTGAGTTTAACTGACTTGCCTAGTTCACATAGCTAACAAGTACAGAAGGTGAATTTGAACTCATTTGCCTGATCCCAGGTTTGCCATTCTGTTTTTTGTTCCAAAGTCATCCAGCTAGTCTATGACAGAGATAGGATTTGTACCCTGGTCTTCCGGCTCCAATTTCAATATTTTGTTTTGTTTTGTTTTCACTTTCTACTTGTTATTACATAGCTAAGTGATGCAATGGACAGAGTGTTGAGGGTAGAGTCAGAAAGACTCCACAGAAACTTACCACCTATGTAACCCTGTGCAAGTCACTTAACCTCTGTTTTCCTGTTATCTCAACTGTAGAATGTACATGATAATAGCACCTACCACTTTGGACTGTTGTTTTTTTTTCAATAATTATTTATTTATTTAATATTTTTATTTTTTAGCATTGATTTCCACAAGAATTTGAATTACAAATTTTCTCCCCATTTCTAATCTCCCCCCAGCTCCAAGGTGGCATGTATTCTGATTGCCCCATTCCCCAGTTCACCCTCCCTTCTGTCACCCCACTCCCCCCCATCCCCTTTTCCCTTACTTTCTTGTACGGCAAGAGAGATTTCTATGCCCCATTGCCTGCATGTCTTATTTCCTTGTTGCATGCAAAAGCAACTTTTTTGAACATGTGCTTTTAAAACTTTGAGTTCCAAATTCTCTCCCCTCTTCCCTCCACACCCACCCTCCCTAAGAAGGCAAGCAATTCAACATAGGCCACACGTGTATCATTATGTAAAACCCTTCCACAATACTCATGTTGTGAAAGACTAACTATATTTTGCTCCTTCTTATACTATCCCACATTATTCAATTTTCTGCCTTGACCTTGTCCTTTTTTGAAAGTGTTTGCTTTTGATTACCTCCTCCCCCATCTGCCCTCCTTTCTAACATCCCCCCTTTTTATCTCCTTCCTCCTTCTTTCCTGTGGGGTAAGATACCCAATTGAGTGTGCATGGTATTCCTTCCTCAAGTCCAATGAGAGCAAGATTTGCTCATTGCCCCTCACCTGCCCCCTCTTTCCTTTCAATGAACTTCTTTTTCTTTCCACTTTTATGAGAGATAATGTACCCCATTCTATCTCTCCCTTTCTCCCTCTATCATCCCTTAATTTGATTTTATTTTTTATATATCATCTCTTCATATTCAACTCACCCTGTGTCCTCTGTCTATATATGTGTGTGTGTATACATACATATATGTGTGTGTATTTATGTATGTATGCATGTATGCATGCATGTATGTATGTATGTATGTATGTATATTCCCTTCAGCTACCCTAATACTGAGGTCTCATGAATTACACACATCATCTTTCCACGTAGGAATGTAAACAAAATAGTTCAATTTTAGTAAGTCCCTTGTGATTTCTCTTTCTTGTTTACCGTTTCATGCTTCTCTTGATTCTTGTGTTTGAAAGTCACGTTTTCTATTCAGCTCTGGTCTTTTCACCGAGAAAGCTTGAAAGTCCTCTATTTTATTGAAAATCAATATTTTGCCTTGGAGCATGATACTCAGTTCTGCTGGGTAGGTGATTATTGGTTTTCATCCTAGCGCCACTCACATCCAGAATATAATATTCCGAGCCCTTTGATCCCTTAATGTAGAAGCTGCTAGATCTTGTGTTGTCTTGATTGCATTTCCACAATACTAGAATTGTGTCTCTCTGGCTGCTTGCAGTACTTTCTCCTTGATCTGGGAGCCCTGGAATTTGGCATAAAAGATCCTAGGAGTTTTCTTTTTGGGATCTTTTTCAGGAGGTGATTGGTGGATTCTTTCAATTTCTATTTTACCCTTTGGCTCTAGAATAACAGGGAAGTTCTTCTTGATAATTTCTTGAAAGATAATATCTAGGCTCTTTTTTTGATCATGGCTTTCAGGTAGTCCAATAATTTTTAAGTTCTCCCTCCTGGATCTATCTTCCAGGTCAGTGGTTTTTCCAATGAGATATTTCACATTGTCTCCCATTTTTTCATTCCTTTGGTTCTTTTTTATATCTTCATTTCTCATAAAGTCACTAGCTTCCACTTGCTCCAATCTAATTTTTAAAGTAGTATTTTCTTAAGTGGCCTTTTGGACCTCCTTTTCCATTTGGCTAATTCTGCCTTTCAAGGCATTGTTCTTCTCATTGGCGTTTTGGAGATCTTTTGACATTTGAGTTAGTCTATTTTTAAGGTGTTATTTTCTTCAGTATTGGGGGAGGTCTCCTTTAGCAAGTCACTGACTTGTTTTGCATGGTTTTCTCACATCACTCTCATTTGTCCTCCCAACTTTTCCTCTACTTCTCTAACTTACTTTTCCAAATCCTTTTTGAGCTCTTCCATGGCCTGAGACCAGTTCATGTTTTTCTTGGAGGCTTTCGATGTAGGCTCTTTGACTTTGTTGACTTCTTCTGGCTGTATGTTTTGGTCTTCTTTGTCACCAAAGAAAGATTCCAAAGTCTTGAGTCTGAATCTGAGTCTGTTTTTACTGCTTGCTCATGTTCCCTGCCAACTACTAGACCCTTGAGCTTTTCCTCAGGGTATGACTGCTTGTAGGTTATAGAGTACTTTATCTCAAGCTTGAGGGACTGCGCTATTGTTGTCAGAGCTATTTCTACAGAGGCAGCTCTGCCACACCATTTCTCCTCCTCCCCCAAGAACCGCCAACCCCGACTGAGACTCAGATCTAAGCAGGCTCTGCACTTGTGCTCTGATCTGCCACTTAATTCTTCCCACCAGGTAGGTGCTATAGACCTTACCCAGCAACTATCCAGGCTCTCCTGGGCTGGAGCCCTGTTTCCCTCTGCTATTTCATGGGTTCTGCAGTTCTAGAATTTGTTCAGAGCCATTTTTATAGGTGTTTAGAGGGTCCTGGGGGAGAGCTTTAGGCAAGTCCCTACTTTCCAGCCACCATCTTGGCTCTGCCCTCCACTTTGGATTGATTTGATCAATGTTTTGATCAAACAACATAAGTGTAAAGTTTTTATCACAGTACCTATAACATAGAAAGTACTGTATAAATGTTAGCTAGTATTATTATTATTAATATTATCACACTAACTCTACTATACAAAGTAGAGGAAATATGGTGTAATGACTAGAGTGTTGGAATGGAGATCAGGAAGACTGGGATTAAATTGTACCTCTGACACTTAAGACTATGACACCTGGCAACTCAATTTATATGTCATTCAAATCTGAAGGATTTATTTGTAAAACTACTTAGTGTTTTGCTGTTGTTCTTGCTGTTGTTGTTTTGTTTTGTCTTATTTTTGTTTTGTTTTGGTTATGTACTTGATAGAGGAAGTTCTGAAAGTCATACTCTGCAAAACACACATTTTATTAGCCAACAACCCAGATAATAGGTACAATTTTTTCTCTTCCTGTATCATGTGATGCAAAAGATAGGATCATTATTGACACTCTAACTATTTACCTTTGAGAAAGGTGGTTACAGGAAGTATCCTTAAAACAAATTAGGTAGGCATAATATGGAAACACTAAATACTCTAAACATTCAAATGAATAAGACTAATGACTCTGGTTCCAAAATTGTGGGGTATTTTTCCCCTTTTACTTTATTTGCATCCAGAAAGTAATTTATAGCTTCTTGATGAGACATTCCTCCACCAAAAAATACATTGTATATCTATAAAAGTTCAATTAGGAAACATTGTGATCATGATAAAAAAGCAAAAAGCTATTAGAAACCTGTAATTTGTCATAACACTGAAACTTGTTATTCTCAGAGGGAATGCAGCAGTAACAGGAAGAGTTATTGTTTGAAAGTTGCATAAAGGGCAAGCAAGATATATTACCCACCAGTAGTTGAAATTTATTACATATAAAAACACTTGACAAATGCAGATAAACAGCCATCTAGATTATGCACCAAATTATCCAAGAAAGTAATAAAGTTGATTTTTGAAGCTTTAATTCCAGATCGTGAGGTTTTCTAGCCAAGATTTAGTCACTTTCCATTTGACAGTGTCAGCTCCAGGTCCGGTGTTTTATAGATTGTTATTGAAGAAGAAAGACTAATCTTTAAATAAACATAGATTTTATTTTATTCATGGTCTCATTTCACCACCCTCCATTCATTTGCATTTTCCTTTGAAGCACCATATTCTTAATATATGATTTTAAGATGCTGCCTCCCCCATTACCATGTTGACCATTGTGTTTGAACACAGGACAGCATCATAACAGATTCTTTTAGTTCTAGCATTTAAAATTTTAAGAAAGTGATAACTGAAAACACTAAAAATAAATGCCCCCTCCTCCTGAATTCAATAAAGAGAGGATGAGCATGAGCAAGGGTATTATTTCATTTTAGACAGCTTAAACTTAAAACCTGGAAGACCAAAATAAATGTCCTTAAGCTATTAGCAGCTGGTTTGGATAAACATATCTGTTTTAGATTTAAGAATTCATTAACTTTGACTCATTTACTGAGTCAAAATTCTTCTCATTCTTGCTCTCATGTTGTTATGGTAATGGTGGTTCAGTCGTTTCAATCATTTCCAACTCTTTGGGACTCCATTTATGGTTTCCTTGACAAAGATAAAGAATGGTTTGGCATTTCCTTCTCCAATTCACTTTCCAGATAAGGAATTAGAGCAAATAGGGTTAAGCAATTTGCCAAGGGTCACACAACTAATAAAGATATGAGACTAGAGCTTGAACTAAGGAAGATTGTTCTTCCTGACTTCAAGCCCAGCATTCTATCCACTGTGCTCTCTAAAAGGAATCAGTAAATAGGCAACAAGAATTTTTTATCTCTTCCAGTAATTCTTTTTGGACTTGTACCCAATTCACATTTGTTTTCCTCTGAGAGTTTCTTGTACTGTTTTGATTTCATTTTCTTCCGATTCTCTGTCTTGATCTTCCTTGTCACAACAGTAGCTTTTTATGGTCAAATTCTTTTTTTGTTGTTTGTTCACTTTTCCACCTTACTTTTTTCTTGATTTTGAACTTCATGTTAAAGTTAGGCTCTGTTCCTGGCATGGAGTTGTGTAGGAGCATGGAGTTGGGTAGGGTTTTTAACACTGCTGTTTTCCAAGATAGTACTGAAGGTTTGAAAGTTTTTACTGCTTCCAAGGTAATGTGATTTGAGAAGAGATGTGATCATTGCTCTCCTGATCTCCATTCTGCTCTTTAGCAGGAAGAACCCCTCATAATCTTGGGACTGCAATCAATACTGTTCCTCAGAGTTCCAGAACGCTTGGTACCTGATACTTTGCTACTAAAAGCAGTACTGCTCCTCAGGGCTCCTGATTGCTATTGATGGAGAATACTTTTCTCTGCCTTTGATCTATGACTCAGAAGTTAGTATAGACAATGAATTTGCCAGTGTCTGCTTCTGAGTCCAGTGCCAGCATAGGATACCCTTTAATTTCTATTTGACCAGTTGTCTGGTCCCCTTACTCTCTCTGGCTTGAGAGGTCCAGAAGTTTGGCTGCTTCTGTTGCCTCCATTTGGTACCAACACTGGCATTTCATCCACAAAAGCTCCTAGCAAGCCTCTACTCCTGTATCATAGATATCTCTTTCTGAAGTGCTAAGTTGTCTTGGTCTGGCAATATATCTTGCTCTGACCATTTGTTGGCTCAAAATCAATTTGAGACATTATTTTGAAGTTGTTTGGTGGGAATGTTGGGAAAGCTCAGCTGACTGCTTTCTCTATTCCACCTTCTTGGCTCTGCCCCTGAAAGTCCAGGGTTTTAATTTTTGTTTTAATTTGTTACCTGAGTAACCTTGGGCAAGTGACCTAATCTCCCTGTGTCTCTATTTCCTCATTTCCAAAATAAAGAGAATGGACCAGATGATCTTTTAAGACTCTTGTAGGTCTAAACTTTTCAATCCTATGTTTACTTTGTGAGAGGTAAAAAGTTATTAATTTTTTCATTTATTATAAAATTTTCAGAGGCTGAATTGAAGGCCACAGTCTGAGGGATTGTTGTCAATTAAGAAATAAGAGTAAATAAATCATTGGTTATAATACAACCATAATGCATAATATGTTAGTATCATACTCATTATCAGAGAAAAAAACTGAAAGGAAAAAATTAACCAAAACAGCTTAGAGTTAGCATGTACATTTGCATTTTATGATACTTGGAGATTTCTGCTTCTGAGGGTGCTAAGAATTATACGATTTTAGATCCCCTATAATCATGAATGCAACTGTTGATAATTCAAAAAGGACCTCTTTGTTAAATAATCAAGTTGATTTGCTACTAGATGAACTGAACCTCATCAACATCAGTATTCTTGCTATAAAATAAATGAGGAAATATATAGAAAATATAAGGAAGTTGGATCTAGATAGAAAGCATTCATAGGTTTTGTTCAAAGTGATAGATCATTGAATTAGAAGAATTGGCATCATTATGATATAAAAGAGATATATACAGGAAATGCAGGCCCAATAAAGAAAGTAGGCCAGCCATATGAGTTAAGTGATAACCTAGGTGCTCTATTGATGACCATGTAGCATAAAAAGTCCTAGAGAAAGCCCTTTCTTATACAATGTGAATACTTTATGGAAAATATATGGGAAGATTTGGATAAGAGTTGCATACCAAGATGAGAAGCTGCACCACACTTAGTGAATAGAGAACCATTCTCATGGTAAAGAAGGTATAAGTTTCAATCCATCTTCTGAGAAATATTTATTGGGTAAGTGGGCAAATCACTTAACTTCTCAGTGACTCAGCTTAGTCTATATGAATATAGGTTGCATGGCAAGTACTAATTGGCATTACTAGATAGCATTTTCTGAAGTTTTATATACCAAAGAAGTGACAGATGGATTTGTACTTATGTTTGCATTTGTTATGGACTCTACTAATATTTTTATTGGAGAAAAATCTAATGCTTTTTTGTTTATTTGCATAGTCGAATATATATGGTGACATGCAATTAAGAAGCAGCCTCAATTACTTTATCCAGAACATATATGACCAGAAAACAGGAGTGGACCAGTTATATAGCAAAAGTGTTGACTTATAGATGGGCAGCCTGAGTCATGAATAATTCTGATTGGGAAAAAAAAACAAAAGCATTTAGCCCAACAAGCTCAAATAGAAGGAGACTATCTTTTGATAATATACAAGCCACCACTGGCATAAACATACAAGAAGAGTTAAAAGAATCCATATGCTGATCAGCTTCATTAGCAAATTGACTACTCACTCATTTTAGGTTCTGAAAGATGAAGTGGCATATATAACTGTTCTGGGAAACCAACACTGCCAGATACCATAGGCTGATTCTGAGGGACCCCAGAAAGTTGGACTAGAACTGCTTTACACTAAGAAGAATAAAAGGCATCAAGGACCGTACAGAGATTGGAAGAATTATTTTGGTATTTCTTAGAGAAAGTATAATGCATTTATTGTGAAAGTATGTGCATATTTACTATGTATACATGTATATGTATATGTAGCTACATAAATATATTAGAGCATATGTTTGATAATATTTACATTTATATTCTAACTACACTAATTAATCACTAACTAGCCAACTATAGCTAATGCTATATCACGTCATCGTGTCATAGCATAGTATTCTACCACAAGGCTTCTTAAACTTTTTTCCACTGGTGACCCCTTTTCATATTTCTGCCATTCCTTGGTGTTGTGTGGCCTGAGGGCAAGTGCAGCTCAAAGTGTGCATGCTTTGTGTTCAGAGTCATGGCTGTAGTGAAGGTGCATGATGCAACATGGAAAAACACTGCCAGAAACACCTCAGACTCATTATGCATTTGATTTTTAATTAATTTTTGGTCTTTGCACATTCAGAAATCTTTTACCGTTGCCAAAGTTTTCAATACCTCATGTGGGTTTGCAACCCATAGTTTAAGAAGTGCTGTTTTATAGTATAGTACCATACCACATTGCATATTGCGTTGTATATATTGTATTATATCATATCACATGTATTACATCATAGATTGTATTATATAATATAAAATTACATTACGTAATTTCATATTTTGTTTATATTGTATTATATCATGTCATCTTATGTCATGTTATGTCATGGTGTATATGGTATGGTATATTACAGCTTTTTTTTGTTCTATCATGTGGATTATATTTATAATATTGTATCTATTATATTCTCTTATGCTATTATAGGAATAGACCAGAAAGTATCCTTAAACATCATCTAGTCGAGTAGTGTCAAATTCAAATAAAAATGGCGGCCGCTAACCCATGGCCTCATATTGGCTTAAAGAACATTGTTTTTGAAAATCTATATTTCATTGTACTTTTGCTAAATATTTCCCAATTACACTTTAATCTAAGTCAAATCACACTTAGAAGTATTGCCATCCATGTGTTTGACACATCTGATCAAGCCCATCTTCCTCATTTTTATAGAGGAAAATTAGATCTAGATTGATCAAGTGGCTTGCTCACTTACACATTAGATGTTCATCTCAAACTCAGTAATATCCTACCTATATCCTTTCCACTGTAACACATTGCTTTCTATTGTCTGTGTTGAATAAAATGTATGCTAATGAAAAGTCAGTAACTATTTAGCAAATTCTCAGAAATAAATGTTGCTTGGGGCATATTAATAAATGCCCTGGGAATATGACCTAGAATTGGTGAGGCAATGAATAATTCATCTTCCCTGAAAAGTTTGGAATATAGAATGGCCAAGGGAACTAAGAATAAAGGTAAAGAGCTGAATGACTAGGGAAAGGGAAAAGCTTTTTTTTGGTAGCACCTATATGAAATCTAGAAGTGGACATGTTGGCCATTTGTAAAAGTATACTATTACTCACAAATAAAGTGTCACATTGATTCTATGGTTAGCCCACTCCAAGTAGTAACCCTGATAAGTCAGTGAGTGACTGGAGGGGATTTTCCAGTAGAATGTAAACTCTTTAAAATCAGGGCCTATTCATATGAAAAAATGCTCTGAATAGCTACTTTATCATAGAAATGAAAATTAAACAATTCTGAGGCACAAGCTCACACCTATAAGATTGGCTAATATGACAAAAAGGAAACTGATAAATGTTGGAGAAAATGTGGGAAAATTGGGAAATTGATACTTTGTTGTGGAGTTCTGTACTGTTCCAACCATTCTGAAGAGAAATTTGGAACTACGTCCAAAGGGTTATAAAACTGTGCATACCCTTCAATTCAGCAATACACTACTAGGTCTGTATCACAAAGATATCATAAAAAAGGGAAAAGGACCCACATGTACAAAAATATTTATAGAAGTTCTTTCTGTGTTCGCAAAGAATTGGAAATTAAAGGGATACTCATCAATTGGGGAATGACTGAATGAGATCAGGTATATGAATGTAATGGAATGCTGTTGTGTTATAAGAAATGATGAGCAGGCAGATTTCAGAAAAACCTGGAAAGACTTACATGAACTGATGCTGAGTGAAGTGAGCAGAACCAGGAGAACATGGTACACAGTAACAACAAGGTTGTGCAATAATCAACTTCGATGGACTTAGTTTTTCTCAGCAACACAGTGATCTAAGACAAAATATTATCCACATGCAGAGAAAGAACTAAGGAATCTGAATTCATATCTAAGCATACTGTTTTCTCTCTTTTTATTTTCTGTTTATGGTGTTTTGTTCTTATTCTTCTTTCACAATATGACTAATTTGGAAATATGTTTACTGTGATTTATATGTATAGCCTGTAACAGATGGGATGCTTTCTTGGGGAGAAGGGAGGGGAGGCAGGGAGGGAGAAAAAAAATTTGGAATTCAAAATCTTATAAAAGTGAGTATTGAAAACTAAAAACAAGATAGGACATTAGAGACTGTGATATACAAAGAAATGAACAACTTGTCTATAAGAAAAGAGGTTTCTCCAGTTAATTAAATAAACAATATTTAGTAAACTGAAAAAAATTAAAATATTTTCAATTTTTTTTGGCTTTTGTTTTTCAATGTTCTTTCCTTTTATTCTGTCTCTTCTTTCACAACATGACTAATGTGGAAATATCTTCACATAATTGCATTTTTCCCTTTTTATTTAATATTTTTAGTTTTCAGCATTGACTTTCACAAGAGTTTGAATTACAAATTCTCTCCCCATCCCTACCGTCCCCCCCACTCCAAGACGGCATATACTCTGACTGCCCCATTCCCCAGTCAGTCCTCCCCTCTGTCATTGCACTCCCCCCACCTCCCCCTCCCCCATTTTCTTGTAGGACAAGATAGAGCTCTATGCCCCATTGCCTGCACATCTTATTTTCTAGTTCAATGCAAAACCTCTTTTTTTGCATATCTGCTTTTCAAAACTTTGAGTTCCAAACTGTCTCTCCTCTTCCCTCCCCACACACCCTCCCCAAGAAGGCAAGCCACTCAACACAGGCCACATGCACACCACTATGCAAAACCCCTCCACAATACTCATGCTGTGAAAGACCAACTATATTTTGCTCCTTCCTATCCTATCCCCCATTATTCAATTTTCTCCCTTGACCCTGCCCTTTCTCGAAAGTGTTTGCTTTTGATTACCTCCTCCCATATGCCCTCCCCTCCATCATCCCCCCACCATCTCCCTTCTCCCTCCTTCCCATGGGGCAAGATACCCAATTGAGTTTTCATTCCTTTGGTTCTGTTTTATAATATCTCGATTTCCCATACAGTCACTAGCTTCCACTTGCTCCAATCTAATTTTTGAGGTAGTATTTTCTTTAGTGATCTTTTGGACCTACTTTTACATTTGGCTAATTCTGCCTTTCAAGGCATTCTTCTCCTCATTGGCTTTTTGGAGCTCTTTTGCCATTTGATTTAGTCTATTTCTTAAGGTCTTATGTTCTTCAGTATTTTGGGGGGGTCTCCTTTAGCAAGTCATTGACTTGTTTTTCAAGGTTTTCTCGCATCCTTCTCATTTCTCTTCCCAATTTTTCCTCTACTAACTTGCTTTTCCAAATTCCTTTTGAGCTCCTCCATGGCCTGGAACCAGTTCATGTTTTTCTTGGAGGCTTTTTTTTCTCTTTTTTCTTTTAATTTATTTAATATATTTAGTTTTCAGCAATGATTTTCACAAAAGTTTGAATTACAAATTTTTTCCCCATTTGTACCCTCCCCCCACTCCAAGATGGAGTATATTCTGGTTGCCCCATTCCCCAGTCAGCCCTCCCATCTGTCATCTCACTCCCCTCATATCCCCCTTTCCCTTCTCTTGTAGGGCAAGATAAATTTCTATGCCCCATTGCCTATGTATCTTATTTCCTAGTTGCATGAAAAAACTTTTTCTTGTTGCTGTTGTTTTTGAACATTTGTTTTTAAAACTTTGAGTTCCAAATTCTCTCCCCTCTTCCCTCCCCACCCACCCTCCCTAAGAAGGCAAGCAATTCAACATAGGCCACATGTGTATCATTATGTAAAACCCTTCCACAATACTCATGTTGTGAAAGATTAACTATGTTTGCTCCTTCCTAACATATCCCCCTTTATTGAATTTTCTCCCTTGACCCTTGTCCCTTTTCAAAAGTGTTTGTTTTTGATTACCTCCTCCCCCCATCTGCCCTCCCTCTATCGTGCCCCCTTTTTTATCTTCTTCCTCCTTCTTTCCTGTGAGGTAAGATACCCAATTGAGTGTGTATGGTATTCCCTCCTCAGGTCAAATCCGATGACAGCAAGATCTACTCATTCCCCCTCACCTGCCCCCTCTTCTCTTCCTACAGAACCACTTTTTCTTGCCACTTTTATGTGAGATAATTTACCCCATTCTATCTCTCCTTTTCTCCCTCTCTCGGTATATTCCTTTCTTATCCCTTAAATTGATTTTATTTTTTTAGATATCATCCCTTCATATTCAACTCACCCTGTGCCCTTTGTGTGTGTGTATACATATATATATATATATATATATATATATATATATACATATATATATATATACCTACATATATACATACATAGACACATGCATATGTGTGTATATATATATATATATATGTATATGTATAGACATATTTATATATGCATATTCCTTTCAGTTCCTATGATATTGAGGTCTCATGAATCATACACATCATCTTTCTATGTAGGACTGTAAACAAAACAGTCCGTTATGATTTCTCTTTCTTGTTTACCTTCTCATGCTTCTCTTGATTCTTGTGTTTTAAAGTCAAATTTTCTATTCAGCTCTGGTCTTTTCACTGAGAAAGCTTGAAAGTCCTCTATTTTATTGAAAATCCACATTTTGCCTTGGATCTTGGAGGCTTTTGATGTGGGCGCTTTGACTTTGTTGACTTCTTCTGGCTATATGTTTTGATCTTCTTTGTCACCAAAAAAAGATTTCAAAGTCTGAGTCTGAATCCGAGTTCATTTTCGCTGGCCATGTTCCAAGCCAACTACTTGTCCCTTGAGTTTTTCATCAGGGTATGACTGCTTGTAGAGTAGAGAGTACTTTGTCCCAAGCTTGAGGGGCTGCACTGTTGTTTTCAGAGCTTTTTCTACTCAATAAGCTCTGCCACACCAGCACTCCTCGTCACCCAAGAACCCCAACCCGGACCACAACTCAGATCTGAGCAGGCTCTGTACTTCTGCTCTGATCTGCCATTTAATTCCTCCCACCAGGTGGGCCTGGGGCTGGAAACAACTGCAGCTGTGTTTCCCATAGCTGCACTACCTCTGCTGCCCTTGGGGCGGTGGCCAAACTGGAACTCCTTTCACTCTGTCCCCGCAGTTTTCCCCACTAACCTTCTCTGTTGTCTTTGGCATTTGTGGCCTAAGAAATCTAGTAAGTGCCACAGCTCACTGATTCAGGGTTCTAGGCCTGTTCTGTCTGGCTCCTGGTCTGGTTGGTCACAGCGCAGCCCACGCTGGGCTCTGCTCCGGTCCACTTCCAGCTCCATGTGCGATAAAACTTACCCAGTGACCATTCAAGTTGTCCTGGGCTGGAGCCCTGCTTCCCTCTGCTAATTTGTGGGCTCTGCAGTTCTAGAATTTGTTCAGAGCAATTCTTCATAGGTGTTTGGAGGGTCCTCCAGAGAGCTTTAGGCCAATCCCTGCTTTCCAGCCACCATCTTGGCTCTTGCCATGATTGCACTTTTATAATCTATATCAGATTGCTTGCTATCTTGGGGAGCAGGTATGGAAGGGAGGGAGAAAACAATTTGGAACTCAAAATTTTATAAAAAATGAATGTTGAACACTATCATTACATGTTATTGGAAAAAAAATACTATTTCAAAAAAACAGGAACTATTTCTTTAGAAAAATAAAAAAACACCTAGGACAGTGCCAGGCCCATAGTTGTTTAGTGAATGCTTTTTTAACTGAACTGAATTGCATTAATAGAATTTTTCTCCCCTAATTCACATGTATGCCACGCTATTATGAAAAAAAATACAGAGAATGCCAGAGCCTAGGGGATTCTTTTGGCAAGCATAACTGATGTTCTTACCTAAGCCTCTTTATAACAACAGTTGTCACCAACACATTTGTGAAAAATCCATGGTCTATTGCACTCTAGGTGATAAATCATATCACCCGGTAGCTAAAAGGAATCCCTAGATTTCCATTTCAAATACTCTGAAAAAAAAGTATAGAAGTGATTGTTAAGAAGTCACCATACAGTGATACATTAAATAAATGACTTTTGTTACATGCAAAGAAAATGCATTCATGCTCTACTGTTGAGCCATACTTACAATTATCTCTTTTGTGACTATGAATTATTCAGAGTTACATCTTTTACTGTTTCAGGTAATCATTCCCATTACAGATATTTTTCCTGAAGAATGGTCACCAATAAGTGTCACAGGAGAATAATTAGTAATCATCCAAGGACTTGATATTTTATGTATTTTTCAGTTCAAAATTCATAAAAGCCATTTTGAGTTACTCCCCTTCAGGGACAGAATGATTAAATAGAGATAGAATCCACTTGTAATATATGTCTGATGCATTCATTTGTTAATGAATGCCTATTATTGCTGATAAACTTTGCCAAATAAAAAATATAAAGAGGAACTCAAAAAATATAAAGAAAAAGTGTGAAAAAAATTGTTTCCCAATCCAAGCAGTATTTATTTATATTTTTGGTAAATAGTTTACATGTAAAGATAGATTTCAACATTTATTTTTGGTAAGATTTTGAGTTTCAATTTTTTTCTCCTCCCTCCCACCCCCTCTTCCCAGGACAGCAAGCAATCTGATATTGGTTATAGATGTGAAATTATGTAAACATCTTTCCACGTTAGTCATATTGTGAAAGAAGGAAAAGAGAAAAGTCACAAAAAAGTGAAAATAGCATGCTTCAATCTGTATTCAGATTCCATCGTCCTCTCTGGATGTGAATAGCATTTTCCATCATGAGTCTTTTGGAATTGTCTTGAATTATTGTATCACTAAGAAGAGCTAAGTCAGTCATTTGATCATAGCACAATGTTGCTATTACTGTGTATAATGTTTTCTTGGTTCCAATTCTTTACCGCAACCAAAAGAGCTGCTAGAAATATTTTTGTACATGTGGTCTTTTCTGTTTTGTTTTGTTTTTTTAAGATCACTTTGGGATACAGACCTGGTAGTAGTATGGCTGGATCAAAAGGTATGCACAGTTTGGTTACCCTTTGGGCAGAGAAACAGTCAGACACACAAGCATATGCACAGTGGGATGGGGAATGCTGCTGATTGTGGGCACATAGAGGAGACTGGAGGTCTTCGTTTCAGTGCCAGGCCAGAGAGGAGAACTGAAGGAGGATCTGAGACCAGAGGTACCATCCCCCATACCCCAGGACTACAGATGATTTAGAAAAGCTAAGCTACTATAAATTAAAAAAAAATGCACAGGCAAGGAGAAAGAATTCTGCCATGAAGAGCTACTATGGAAATAGAGAAGACCAGGATTCAGAGGAGGATACTGAAGCAAAGAAAGCTTCTTCTACTCCAAAGAGCAATGTCAAATCATCACCTTTCTGAAAAGAATTTAGTGAAGCATTTTTTACAAAAAAACTTTAAAAAACAAATGAAAAAGATTGAGGGAAAAAATTAAAAAAAAATAAGAACAGTGTAAGTAAAATAAGATGATTATGAAAAGAAAGTAAACCAACTGGAAAAGAAGATCCAAAATCTTAAGGAACAAAACAACTCCTTGAAAATCAGAATTGATCAAGGGGAAGTCAGCAAAGTTATGCAATCAAAAATAATAAAATAAAATATGAAGAATGAAAAAAATAGAAGAGAATGTGAAACATCTCATAAGAAAAACAACTGATATGGAGAACAGATCAAGAAGAGAAAAGATAAGAATAATCAGACTACCTGAAAACTATGATAAAAAAAGGATCTTTATAAAATAATACAAGAAATAATTAAAGAAAATTGTCCTGAAGCATTAGAACAGGAGAGCAAAGTATAAATAGGAAAAAAATCACCACCTGAAAGACATCCTACAAGGAAAACTCACAGGAGTATTATAGTCAAATTCTGAAACCCCCAGCTCAAGGATAAAATGTTATGAGTAATAAAGAAAAAAATTAAATATGGTGATGTCACAGTTTGGAATCAGAGAAGACCTAGCAGCAGTGACACTACAAGGCCAAATGTCTTGGAACCACTAAATAATCAAAGAGTAAAGAACTGAGGTTCCAAACAAAAATATCACACCCAGCAAAGCTAAGCATAATCTGGAATGAAAAAAAAAATGCATATTTAATGAATTGTCAGACTTTCAGGACTTTGTTAAAAAAAAAACCTGAACGTAATGAAAGATTTGACAAACCAGAACCAAGAGAAATAGAAGAGACATAACAAAGACTAATTACAAGGAATTCAATAAGGACAGATCATTTACCTTTCATGTATGTAAAAGGTAAAACATACGTCTAAGATTGTCATTAGTAATATTGGGCAGATCAAAAGAAATATTGAGGAAGCCTGAGTATGATATGACTTTAAAAATTAAAACTGTTTAGGAGCAGACAAAATGAGTAATGATCTTATTCAAATGAGGTGTGAGAGGAACAAGGACACAGAGGAATTAGGTGGGGGAGGAGGGCTATTAATTCTGGAAATCTACTGTCCTCAAGAATGAGAAGAATGAGTTCAAGAGGAAACTCTAACTATCTATCTATCTACACATACACACACATATATGTATGCATGTGTATATGTATGTGTTACATATGTGTATATGTGTATATATGTATATATGAGTATAAAAGTCTGTTAAATTCATAAAGAAATAAAATGCTAAAGGGATATGGAGGAGGGAGATGACAAGGGAAGAAACTCTAGAGGGGAGGGTTAGGGGCTAAGTTAAGGGGGAAATAAAAGGGTTTTTTGATTAATGGGAATGGGAGTATAAGGGAGGGATCCTTTGGAGGATAAGGGAGGGATATTTAGAGGGGAGGGTGAAGGAATAGGTTGAATGTGGGTATAGAAGGGAGTTTTAATTTATGAGAATGGGAGGTCAAGGAAAGTTTCCTGAGTGGTGGGTAAGTTAAGTAATAGGAGGTGAAGGTAGCAGGTAGAAGTGAATTAGAAGAGTCAGGAGGGGTAGGAAATAAGAGATATGAACAAACAAAGAAGATAAGGAGTAGAATTTGTTAGGGAGAGTATTTCTTTATGTCTTTATGTCTATATATATATATATATATGTATATGTGTATGTATATATCTATATTGATATATAAATCTATAGACACTGAATTATAGCCTTCAGGGGCTGGGCAGGGGGTGGAGTAGGAAGAGAAAAAGAAGCACAAAGTAAAAAGTACACGGCAGAGAACAAAAGAAAACTTAAAAGGAAGCAAACAAAAGATGGATAGCTCTCATTACAATGTGTAGTATTTATTATATAGGCTTTCTTGAAATAGAAATTTATTGCCATGTATTTTGCATCTTCTCTTATACTCTGTAATACACATAAAATGTTTTTTTCTGTTATTTTGTATTCATTTTAATATTTAAGTTTATAATATGTTTCTTTTTCTTTTAATTTTGTGTATTTGTTTTAGAAAATGAAAGAAAAATAAGTATTCCATGGAGAGATATATAATTGGGTCAATTTAGGGAATTCAGGTTCTAAGTATGAGAATTTCCTTCATCTACAGAGATCATAACTCATCTACGACTTGATGAAGTAGTTACTTGAGGTATGTAGAGGTTAAGTGACTTGCCCAAGGTTACAGAAAATGTGAGAGACCAAATTTGAACTCACATCTTTCTATCTCCAAATCCATAATTCAAGTCCATAATTCCATGCTTCATTTACTTTTAAAGCATCATTTTGAACCTATTGTTTAATGAGGGAGAGTCATTATTCCTCTAACATTAAAACTTTTATCATTGAAACATTATTAATTAAATTCTGAGTAATATTGAACATGAATTTTAGCTAAATTCCTGCTTCTTTTTTACATCCCCACTATATTTTGTATGACTACTTTTCTGTATAGAAATTTTTACAAGATTTAATAAAAATAATTAAACTTTCAGTGTTTTTCCTTAGTGTCATGGATTTCATAACCTGCCAGTTCTAGATGATTCAAAAAATGAACAAAGTGACAACTGCCAATCAAAATCATTATCTATTTTAGGCATGCAATATTTTGTAAGCAAGTTTATAAACATGAAATAAGACATTCTGCAATTCAGCAGGATATTTTAAATGCAGGTAGTTAGGTCATAACCCTAATAGAAAGGCAAGATGAAGAGGTTAATATGATGATTCAATTTAACAACTTGTGCCAAAATATTTACATCTTACAGCATTCTTTAGTGGTCAAAAGAACTAATTTGAAAGTATTCATTTGGGAGTCAGAGGACCTTGGTTGCTATCTTGTCTTTGCATTTACTACCTGAGTAACCTTTTTGCAAGTAATTTAAGATTTTGGGCTTAGGTTTCTACATCTACCAAATGAGTGGGTTGAAATAGATGACCTCTAAGATGCCTTGCAGATCTCAACGTGTGACAGATGTATCTATTCCAGCTGCTACTTTAGATACATTTTTTGTATGTGGCTTCAGTTAAAATCTGTGGAGAATAAGCTTACTGCATTTACATTGCTGAAGCCCAACTACTATTTTGAACATTAGAGGCTACCTTGTTAAGCCTCATCCTTTACCTGACATGCACAGTCATCACTCTAATTTATCCCCAGTAGTATACTATTTATTCATAAATACCTTGCAGATATTGAGTTAGGAAGACCTAAATTCATATCCTTCCTCAGACCCCCACTAGCTTTGTGAGCCTGGGTAATTCACTTAATGTCTGTATGCCTCAGTTTCCTCAAGTGTAAAATGTGGATAACAATACTACTTATTTTTGAGGTCTTATGTGAGGATAAAATAAGATTATTTGTAAAGAACTTTGTGAACCCTAAAGTATCACTTATAATCTATATATTTTCGTTAAGTGCCATCTCTCCGGCAATATATAACAGGAGATCAGAGAAGACACCTATTTCCAAATTATGGCACCTTGAAAACACTGAAAACATCCTAAGTCCCAGAATTGGCTGTAAAAATTGCAATGCGAAAAAGCCTGAAACATGATATGGTGTCTTTCCAGCCCACCATGTTGGAAAAAGAGCTCAACTGTAACAAAAGTTCAAAGTTAAGAAATAGAATGGAAAAATGAACAAATAACAAACAAAAAAGATGATAAAAGCTATCATGCTAACAGGTAAGAAAATAATAACTTAAATATTAAAATTGGGCAAGTGGGAGCTAATGACATCATGAGACATCAAGAAGCAATAAAATAAAATCAAAAGAATGAAAACAGTAGAATAGCTTACTAGAAAAATACCCGAAATGGAAAACAGATCAAGAAATTAAATTTAAATTATTGTTCTACCTCTGAGTTATCTCTGAAAACAGCTGCACAAAAAAAACCTGAAACTAGGGGCAGTGCCCCCTCCACTTTGGAAGCTGAAAACTACTTTAAAATAAAGTTAAGTCAATAAATTGTCTAGAGAATGAGGAAGCAATAGAAAAGATTCTGACACAGAAAGTTACTATGGTGACAAGGAAGATCAAAACACACACTGAGAAGATGACAAAGTCAAAACTGCTACATACAAAGCCAAAAAGGAAAATATGACTTGGTCTCAGGACATGGAAGAGCTCAAACAAGTTTTTAAAAACCAAGTAACAGAGGTAGAAGGAAAGTTAGGAAGAGAAATGAGAGTGATGCAAGAAAGTCATGAAAAAAAATGAGTCAATAGCTCAGTAAAGGAAGCACAAAAATTACTAAAGAAAACATCGCCTTAGAAAACAGGCTAAGCCAAACGTCAAAGAGGTTCAAAAAGCCAATGATGAGAAAAACTCCTTAAAAAGCATAATTTGCCAAATGGAAAAAAGAGGCACAAAAATTCACTGAAGAAAAGAACTCCTTAAAAAGTATATTTGGCCAAAAGGAAAAGGAGGTCCAAAAGCTCACTGTAGAAATCAATTCATTAAAAATTAGAATTTGGCAAGTGGAACCTAATGACTCTATGAGACATCAAGAATCAGTCCAACAAAAACAAAGAAATGAAAAAATAGAAGAAAATGTGAAATATTTCATTGAAAAAAAACTGAATTGGAAAATAGATCCAAGAGAGATAATTTAAAAATTATTGGATTATCTGAAAACCATGATTAAGAAAGAGAGACTAGATATCATTTTTCAAGAAATTTTCCAGGAAAACTGCCCTGATATTCTAGAACCAGAAGTTATAATAGAAATAGAAAGAATACAACCATCATCTGCTGAAAGAGATCCCAAAACTAAAACTCCAGGAATGTTATAGCCAGATTTCAGAGTTCCCAAGTCAAGAAGAAGGTATTATAAGCAGCTAAAAAGAAACAATTCAGCTTTCATGGAGCCACAGTCAGAATAACACAAGATTTGGAAGTTTTTACATTAAAGGATCACAAAGTTTATAATATGGTATTCCAGAAGACAAAGGAGCTAGGATTACAACCAAGAACAACCTACCTAACTAAACTGAATATAATTCTTTCTGGGTAAAATGGATATTCAATGAAATAGAAGACTTTGGAGCATTTCTGATGAAAAACCAGAGGTGAATAGAAAGTTTGGCTTTCAAATGCAAAACTCAAGAGAAGTATATAAAGGTACACAGGAAAGAGAAATCATAAGGGTTTTAATAAGATTAAACTGTTTCCATTCCTACATGAGGAAAATGATACTTGTAATTCATAAAACAATTTTCCTCAATACTAGGGCAGTTAAAAGGAGTATACATAGACAAAGAACATAGGTGTAAGTATTGGATAATTATCTTTAAAAATTAAAGGGTGAAAAAGAGAAATACCCTGGAAAAAAAGGAAAAGAGCAGTAGAACAGGACAAAATATTTCACATAGAAGAGGTTCCAAAGAACTTTTATAGTGGAGGAGAAGATGGGGAAGATTGTGAGGGTGGAGACCAAGAGAAAATACTCTCATCAGAATTGGCTCAAAGAGAGAATAACATGCATACTTAGTTGGGTATAGAAATCTATCTTACCCTATGGGAAAGTAAGAGAAGAAGGGGATAAGAGAAGGGGCAGGTGATAGAAGGGAGGGTGGATGGGGGGAGGCAAAAGATAGAAGAAAAACACTTTTGAGGTTGGCCAGTGGGAAAGGATATTGAGTAGGATAAACCAGAGTGGGAGAGGGGAAATAGAATGTAGGAAAATACACAGTAATCATAACTATGAAAAAAAATTAGAGAAAGTTTCTTTGAGAAAGACCTCATTTCTCAAATATATTGCGAACTCAGTGAAATTGAGAAAAATGGGAGCCATTTCTCAATTGATAAAGTGTCAAAGGATATGAATAGTTTTCAGAAAATCCTAGAAAGACTTACAAGAACTGATGCAAAATGAAATTAATAGAACCATGAGAACATTGTACATAGTAACAGTAATATTATATGTGAGGAATTGTAAACGACTTAGCTATTCTTAGCAATAATGATCCAAGACAATTCTGAAGGACTTATAATGGAAAATGTCATCCATCTCCAGAGGCAAAAAAACTGATGGAGTCAATGCAGATTGAAGTATACTTTTTTTTTAAATTTTCTTTCTTATTTTTGTCTTTCTTTCACAACATGATAAATGCAAAAATGTTTTGCATTACAGCACATGTATAGTTTATATGAAAATGCTTTCCTTCTCAATGAGGTAGGGAGAGGAGAGAAAAGAAGGTAGATAATTTGGAACTCAAATTTACAGGAGATTTCTCTGACAAATGCTTCTTGTTTTCAAATATATAGGGAACTGAGTCAAATTTATAAGAATACAAGTCACTCTTTAATTGATAAATGGCTAAAGTATATGAACAGGCTCTTTTCAGAATAAGAAATCAAAGCTACCTTTAGTCATATAAAAATGCTCTAAATCACTACTGATTAGTGAAATTCAAATTAAAAACATGCTGAGGTACCATCTTATATTAATCAGATTGACTAACATGACAGAAAAGGAAAATGACAAATATTGGCTGGGATGTGGGAAAATTGGGATACTAATGCATTATTAGTGGAGTTGTGAAGTGATTGGGACATTCTGGAGAGCAATTTGGAACTATGCTCAAAGGAATATAAAATTATGCATACTCTTTAACAAAGAAATACGACTACTAGGAATTTTGTTGCTATTTGTAGCAACTACTTTTGTAATTGGAAATTGAGAGGACACCCATCAACCTACCAATGGCTGAAAAAGTTGTTGTATGTGATTGTGGTGGAATACTATTGTGCAATAAGAGATGATGAGCAAGATGCTTTCAGAGAAACCTGGGAAGACTTGCACGAACTGATGCAAAATAAAATGAGCAGAACCAGAGAAGCATTGTACACAGTAACAGAAAGATTGTGATCATTGTGAATAACTTAACTGCTCTCAGCAATACAATAAATCAAGGTAATTTTCAAAGAACTTATGATAAAAACGCAATCTACCAACATAGAACTGATGGAGTCTGTAGATTAAAGCATACTTTTAAAAAAAATCCTTTATTATTTTTTTTTTGGAAGGTGTGTCTGTATTTTCTTTTATGACGTGGCTAATATGCAAACGTTTTGCATGACTGCACATGTATAATCTATATCAAGTTATTTGCCTTCTCAAGAAAGTGGTTGGGGCATTTGGGATTGAGAGAATATAGAACTCAAATTTTTTTAAAAAATGTTATTTCTTTTGTTTACATGTAATTAAGAAAAAATTAATAAAGGTAAAAGAAGAGAAAAATTCTTACTCAAAACTACCGAACTGCAAAATGAAGGATTACAACAAAATAGACAGTTATATTAAGCTGAAAAAAAATTTCTTTTTTAATTGTTTTTTATTTTTAGTTTACAACACTCACTTCTATAAGTTTTTGAGCTCCAAAATTTCTCCCCCTCTTTTTCCTCCCCGCTCCTCTTCAAAACAGCATGTAATCCAATATAAGTTCTACACATACCTTCACATTAAACTTATATACCCAATAGTCAAGTTGTAAAGAAGAATTTTAACCAATGGAATGAATCATGAGAAAGAAGAAACAAAACCAAAAAAGAAGGAAAAAAAGAGCAAAAATTTTGCCTCCATCTGCATTCAGACTCCATAATTTTTTCTCTGGATGTGGATAGCTTTTTCCATCATGAGTCTTTTGGAGCTGTCTTAGAACTGTACAATTGCTGAGAAGAGCCAAGTCTATCAAAGTTAGTCATGACAGATAATATGTGTCTGTAATTGTGTATAATGTTCTCCTGGTTCTGCTCCCATCACTCAGCATCAGATCAGGTAAGTCTTTCCAGGTTGTTATGAAGTCCGTCTGCTCCTCATTTCTTATAGCACAATAGTACTCCATTACATTCATATACCACAACTTGTTTAGCCATTCCCCAATTGATGGGCATCCCCTTGATTTCCAATTCTTTGCCCACAGAAAGAACTGCTATAAATATTTTTGTATATATGGGTCCCTTTCCCACTTGTGTAATCTTTTTGGGATACAGTCCTAGAAGTGGTATTGCTGGGTCAAAGGGTATGCACATTTTTATAGCCCTTTGGGCATAGTTCCAAATTGCTCTCCAGAATGGCTGGATCAGTTCACAACTCCACCAATAATGTAACAATGTTCCAACTTTCCCATATCGTCTCCAGAACTCATGATTTTCCTGTTTTGTCATGTTCTCCAAACTGATATGAGAGATGTGGTACTTAAGAGTTGTTTTGCATTTCTCTAATCAATAGTTATTTAGAGCATTTTTTCATATGATTATAGAGATCTTTAATTTCTCCTTCTGAAAACTGCCTGTTCATATCCTTTGACCATTTATCAACTGAGGAAAGACTTGTATTCCTATAAATTTGACTCCGTTCCCTGTATATTTTAGAGATGAGGCCTTTATCAGAGACACTATTTGTAAACAAAATTCTTTCTACTTTATAATTAATATAATAAATCTTATCACTGCAGGTTCTATTATTGTTAGCACATGTTGTAGCAATAAAATACATATAAAGTTAGTAAAAACATTCAGTTTTCCATTTATTTTTTTTATTTTATTGAGTAAGCTTTGGGGCTCAGTTGATGGAGCACAGGATTTAGAGTCTTAAAGTCCTGAAATCAAATCCTGCCCCAGACAGTTCATTCCTGTATGACTCTAAGCAAATCACTTAATATTTCTGTCTCATTTTTCCCAAAAATAAAGTGAGGATATTAACAGCATCTCCTTTACAGTGTTGTTGTATTGGCCAAATGAGGTAAGCTATGTAAAGTGCTTTGCAAGTCTTAAAGTAATGTATACCTCCTAGCTATTATAGTTATTTTTTGATATGTTAGTTTGACGGAAGATCAAAAATTGTGCTTGTATTAAATAAGACATACATATGTATGTATTATGTATGTATCTATACCTATTTGCATATGTAGAAATTGAAAATTCCCTTTAGCCAGATGAAGAAGAAGATATCAGGTTTGATAGGCTATCTAAAGTATAAAGGGACACAATTGTGGATAGTAGAACAAAACAGTTGGGGCAATGAAGTACCATAACTGCTTCATTTGTTCAGGAAGCAGAATGAGGTTTAAAGAAGTTTAATTCATCACTTAAAGATCAGGGAATGATTTCCAATGAACTTCAGATACCTAATCACTATACAGGGAGCTTCATACATTCCTGGAGCTCTGAAGGGGTGCTCTGAGCCGAGATGTTTAATTTTATCTTTCTTTTTCTTTTCTTTAATATATTTCATCTTTGCTTAGTTACAGGCCTTTTGAAGTACCAAGACTGGCAGTATCCTATAGGGATTTTGCAAATCGATGTCTGTTTGTTACATTGTATGACCATGGTGACTATAAGTGACTATACTTTCTGGATGGATCAGTAATTCAGAAAACAATATATAATAATTTACAAATTTTTTCTCAAGTGTACTTCATGGACTTTGGGGAAGAAAAAGCACTATCACTGATTTGCTCTAGATAGCCATTATTAATATTTTGGCAAGTAGAAGGGAGTTTTTCTTTGAAATCTCAGGACCTAAATACATGAAAGGGACTGATAATAAGGTATTTAAGTAATTACAAAAATGTAGCTACCGTGGTTATCTAGTTATGAGGTGAGCTTGAATGAATTAGAAAGGAAGCAAAGCATAGGATGAATTATAATTTGGAAATACTCCTTCTTAACCTCTCTGCAGCCTTGGCACTATTGAAAATGCTCTCCTCCTAGATCTCTCTCCTCCCTAGGTTTTATGACACTACTCTCTCCTACCTATCTGATTACTCATTTTCAGTCTCCTTTGATCAAACTAATCCAGAGCTAACTAATTAACTCACTAACTGTAGGTGGGTGTCCTCTTCTCTTTTAATACCGGTTCACTTGGTGATCTTATCAGCTCCCTTGGATTCAAATAGCATCTTTATTTTGATAATTCTCAAACCTATTTAGCCACCTCCAACCTCTGCTATTCTCTGATCTTAGACCTCCAACTGCCTATTGGACATCTTGAATTAGATGGCATGTAGATGCCTTAAAATCAACATTCTCAGAACTGAACTCTTCATCTTTACCCCCAAAACTTTTCTCTCTTTCTAACTTCACTTTTAAAATTGAAAGTACTAGCATCCTTCCTGTCACACAGGCTCCCACCTTAGACATCGTCTTAAACATTTCACTCTGTCTCACCCCTCATATCCAATCAAGTTGCCAAGGACTGTCCATTTGACCTTTGTAAAATTTCTAGAGTAAGCCTTTTCTTCTGTGATGCTGTCACCACTCTGGTACAGGCTGACATCACTTTACATCTGGACTATTGCAATAACCTATTGATTGGTCTGCATGCTATAAGTCTGTACTCATTCCAGTCCATCCTTTCTAAGTGGTCTTCCCAAACCACATGTCTGACTATATCACTACCTCCTACTCAATAAACTCCAATGCTTTCCTATCACTGCTGACAACAAATATAAATTTCTCTATTTGACATTGAAAGCCTTTTATAACCTCTCTCTCTCTCTCTCTCTCTCTCTCTCTCTCTCTCTCTCTATCACACACACACACACACACACACACACACACACACACACACCTTTTTCCAATCTTCTTATACCCCACCACTTCAATCCAGTGACGCTGGCCTTCTTGCAGTTCCTCAAATGAAATACTTAGTCTCCCAACTCTGGGCATTTTTACTTACTGTCCTCCATTCCTGGAAGGTTCTCTCTCATCTCTGTCTCTGGGTTTTCTTCAAGTCCTAGCTAAAATCCCACATTCCACAGGAAGCCTTTCCCTATTTCCCTAAATTCTATTGCCTCCCTTTTTTTTGCAAATGTCTCTTCTATAAAAGTTATTTGTTTAAATTTGTTTGCATGTTGTCTCCCTATCCCCTCTTAAATGTGAGCTCCCTGAGAGCAGAAACTGTTGTTTACTTTTCTTTGTATCCCCAAAGCTTAGCACAATACCTAGCATATAGTGGGAGCTTAATAAATATTTCTACACTGACTGACTCACCCACCCAACATAAGGGTAAGTGGATGTAAGAGCAAACTGTTTGGGGAAAACACAGCTCTGAGGTGGAGTCAAGATGGTGTCTTGAAAACAGCGACTTGCTTAAGTTCTCCTCCAAATCCCTCCAAACACCCATAAAAGTTACTCTAAACAAATTCTAGAGCTATAGAACGCACAAAATAACAGAGGGAAACAAGTCTCCAGCCCAAGATGGCCTGTATGGTCACTGGGAAGGGTCTATTGCACCATGTAGGGAGGAGAGCACTGCTCAACATGGGCCATTCCAGGACAGACCAGGCAGTGGTGTAGACTGAACAGAGCAGGCCTCAGGGCCCTGAATCACTGAACTGTGGCAGTTACCAGATTTCTTAACCCACAAACACCTAAGACAACAGAGCAGGTCACTGGGTGAGGGAAGTTCAGGGTGCAGCAACAGGACTGGAGTGAAGGTGGTGGCTGCAGCTGCAGTGGTGGCAGTGGCAGCAGCAGCAATAACAGCAGCAGCAGGGGCTGCTTCTTGAGCCCCTGGCCCAAACAGTGGGAGGAATCAAGCAGCTGGTCAGAGGGGAAGTGAAGAGATCACTTTACGGGTGCTGAGGCAAGGTTCTCTTGCTTTGTCCTTCTTGGATCTTGGTTGTGGTCCTGTTTGGCAGTTTTGGGGGGAGGAAAAGCACTGGGGTGGCAGAGTTTTGTGGTGGCTGTGGAGAGGGAGCCCTCCTGGGGATTACATGGCAGAAAGTAGCAGCTGCACTCATAGACCAGAGCACAGGCCAGGAAAGGAGCATCATAAAACCTCTCAAGAGAAGTAACTCTGCAAAGAGCAGCCCAGAACACCTGAAGTTTGGCAAAAAGCACTCTAAACTCTGAAAGCATTCATACCCTTACAAAAAGCTCAAAAGTCAAGTAATTGTCTGGGAAAATGAGCAAGCATTGTAAAAGGACTCAGGCTATAGAATCTTTCTTTGGTGACGAAGAAGATCAAGACATGCAGCCAGAAGAGGTCAACAAAGTCAAAGAGCCTATATCAAAAGCCTCCAAGAAAAACATAAACTGGTCTCAGGCCATGGGAAAGCTGAAAAAGGATTTGGAAAATCAATTAAGAGAAGTAGAGGAAAATTGGGAAGAGAAATGAGAGTGATGCAAGAAAATCATGAAAAACAAGACAACAACTTGCTAAAGGAGACACCCCAAAAATACTGAAGAAAATACCACCTTAAAAATATACTAACCCAAATGGCAAAAGAGCTCCAAAAAGGCAATAAGAAGAAGAATGCCTTGAAAGTCATAATTAGTCAAATGGAAAAGGAGGTCCAAAAGAGCACTGAAGAAAATACCACCTTAAAAATTAGATTGGAGCAAATGGAAGCTAATGACTTCATGAAAAATCAAGAAATTATAAAAGCCAAAAGAATGAAAAAAATGGAAGACAATGTGCAATATCTCATTGGAAAAACCACTGACCTGGAGAATAGATCCTGGAGAGATAACTTAAAAATTATTGGACTACCTGAAAACCATGATCAAAAAAAGAGCCTAGATATCATCAATTATCAAGAAAAACTGCCCTGACATTCTAGAACCAGAGGTAAAATAGAAATTGAAAGAATCCACAGATCACCTCCTCAAAAAGATCCCACAAAGAAAACTCCTAGGAATATTGTCACCAAATTCCAGAGCTCCCAGGTCAAGGAGAAAATAATGCAAGCAGACAGAAAGAAACAATTTGGGTATCATGGAAACACAATCAGGATAACACAAGATCTATCAGCTTCTACACTAGGGGATCAAAGGGCTTGGAATATGATATTACAGAGATCAAAGGAGCTAGGATTAAAATCAAGAATCACCTACCCAGCAAAACTGAATATAATACTCCAGGGCTTTCAATATGGACTTTCAATAAAATTAAGGATTTTCAAGCATTCTTGATGAAAAGACCAGAGCTGAATAGAAAATTTGACTTTCAAATACAAGAATCAAGAGAAGCATGAAAAGGTAAACAAGAAAAGGAAATCATAAGTGACTTACTAAAGTTGAACTGTTTTGTTTACATTCCTACATGGGAAGATGATATTTGTCACTCATGAGACCTTTGTCAGTATTAGGGCAGATATATATATATATATACATATATGGCACAGGACAAGTTGAATATGAAGTGATGATATCTAAAAATAAATGAAGGGGTGAGAGGAATATATTGGGAGAAGGAGAAAGGGAGAGATCGAATGGGGTAAATTATCTAACATAAAAATGGCAAAATAAGCTGTTGTAATGAAAGGGACAAGAGAGTAGGTGAAAGGGAATGAGTGAATCTTGCTTTTATCAGATTTGGCTTAAGGAGGAAATAACATACACACTCAATTGGGTATGTTACCCTACAGGAAAATAGGGGGGAAGGGGATAAGAGAGGGGGATGACAGAAGGGAGGAAAGATTGGGGGAGGAGGTAGTCAAAAACAAAAGCTTTTCAAAAGGGACAGTCAAGGGAGAAAAGTCAATAAAGGGGGACAGGATAGGATGGAGGGAAATACAGTTAGTCTTTCACAACATGACTATTCTGGAAGTGTTTTGCATAATGATACATGTGTGTCCTATGTTGAATTGCTTGCCTTCTCAAGGAGGGGGGTGGGAGGGAGGAAGGGAGAGAATTTGGAACTCAAAGTTGTAAAAAAAAGTGTTTTGTTTTTTAAAGTTGTTTTTACATGCAACTGGTAAATAAGATATATAGGCAATGGGGTATAACAGTCTAACTTGCCCTACAAGAAAGTAAGGGGAAAGGGGAGGGGAGGGAGGAGTGGGGTGATAGAAGGGAAGGCAGACTGGGGAAAGTGACAATCAAAATTTATGCCATCTTAGAGTTGGCGGAGGGTAGAAATAGGGAGAAAATCTGTAACTCAAAATCTTGTGGAAATCAATGTTGAAAACTAAAATATTAAATAAAAAAATTTTAAAAATAAGGAAAAAATGAAAAACACAGCTCTTCATTTCTTGGTGTGTGTGTGTGTGTGTGTGTGTGTGTGTGTGTGTGTGTGTAGTTGTTCTACACCCACTTTTTCCGCCAAAATCCGTACCTATCAGAGGAATTACTAGGCCAGAACATACACCTTATATAGCATTTGAAGGGTCAAATCAAGAAACTTCAAAGCACAGCTGAGAGAGCAAAAAACCTCATTCTAAACAAGCATAGATGAACAAAATTGTTCACTCAAGGGTCTGGACCCCTGGAAGTAAAGAAGAGAATCAACTATGTACTCAAGAGAAATATAGTTCTAATAATAGAGTCTCTCTGTGAAAGAGATGAAGACCTGGGAGTCATCTTGAGAGCATTCTACAGGAGAGAAAGAAAGCCACGTCCCTACCATTGTGGAGCAGTGAGTTGCCTTAACATAGTCTGTCACTAGGCTTTTGTTTAAAATCTTTCCATCCTAATAAAGACTGCAAGAAGGTGAATGTCACTGGCATACCTTTTGAGAAACCAGGGTCAGAATAAGATATTTGTGAAGACACTGTCCCTATAGGACAGGAAACAACGCCTCACATCCAAATTTAATTTAGGTACCACTTTAAAATTTAAAAATGGCATATATTTGTATATCCACATTTATAAATACATATGCATATATATGTCAGACATCATGTATAATGATATGCAAATTAAATATTCAATATCACTATATTAACATTTAGGTGGAAAATGATAGAAAAATCCTGAATCAAATATATATATATATACATATATATATATGTATATGTAAATATGTGTGTGTGTATAAAACAAATAAAAAGATAACAATAAAGATGGAAAGGAGCTTAGTGATCATCCAATCCAATATTCTATTTTTACAGAGGATGGTGATACTCAGAGAGACTAGATGCCTTGTGCAGTGTCACATAGGCAGGCAGGCAGGGTAAGATAATCAATATAGTGATGGATTTGAAGTCAAGAGATGTGGGTTCATCTCCTTTATGATACTGAGTTTGTGACCATGATCAAGTCACTCATAGAACCTCAATTTTGTTATCTCTAAAATGGGGAGAATAACATATAATATCTACCTCACCCACATAGAGAATATGTGTATAGTGCTACTTAAATATCAGGTTGTAGCAGCAGTAGTAGTTATGACAGTGACAAATCAAACTTGAACCCGTGTCTTCTAGCACCATTTTACTACATATAAATTCCCACACATTGCACCTTAAGACTTACAAAGTGGTTTCTCCAAACATAAACTGTGAGCCAGGTTGAATAAGATTTGTCATTGTGACTTTACAAATACAGAGAAATTGAGATTTGCCGATGACCATGAAACTAATAAGTGAAACTATGGAATGGACTTGATCTTCCTGACCCCCCACACCAGTATTCTTTCCTGATGGATTTAAGACTATATTCGACCTATATTTTCTATGATTTGTAACTAGGGATGTAATCTCATTTACATATTTCATAAATCACCAGCTAAAGTATTCTTTAAAATCTCATTGTGTGGCTTCATTTAAGTTCTGATTATTTTCAGAAATTTCTATCAGTTCTTTTATTAAAGGTTCCCAGGTCTGCATTCTAATGTGAGGATAAAATCTCTCCATAACTCTGAATAGTGATGCTAAAGCAGGGCTTTAAATTTCAGTGTTACAATGAATAGCTGGTCTCGTGGACTATTTTTAAAAATTAAAGATTTTATAGCAGAACTAAACATGAATATAAATCATATTTTATATATTACATAGCATCCTTTTGTACAGAAAGAAAAATATGGTCATTTTATTTTATGACCAGTTTTCTGGTAAAGATTTACATATGATATCCTTAAACGATATGAATTTTATGCCCAAACTAGCCTATATCATTGCATTCCTTGTGCCTCAGTGATATGTGTAGAACAAGTTCTACTCATTTCATTTTAAGGTTAAGAAACTTTGAATTCCAGCAAAAGAAATAATGTTAGTTTTTTTTCAATATTTTATTTTTAACACCTTGAAATATGTTACTCTTTTAGTCTTTCCTTCCTTCCCTTTTTTTCTTTCCTTAACTTCTTTCCTTGCTTGCTTTCATCTTTTGTTTACTTCCTTCTGCTCTTTCCTTCCTTCCTTCCTTGCTTGCTTGCTTCCTTCCTTTGCTGCTTTCTTCTTTTTCTTTCATCCTTCTTTTCTTCTCTTCCTTCCATTCCCTCCTCCCTCCCATCCTTCCTTTCATTCTTTCCTGCTATCCTTGCTTTCCTTTATTTCCTTCCTTTCTTCATTGCTTTCTATCATATGACTATCAATGGCTGTGATTACAATATGTAGATAATGATACAAAAGTGCAATGTGTTTTTCCAAATGTTCTCTTCCTTAGGTCTTTCCTTATCACTACACTTAATGTGTTACTTAAGGAAGACATGTCATCCTGTAAGAGAGCAATTTTATAGAGTTTAAATGAACAACTTTTTGCCTCCCTATTTGTCATCTTCCTTATTTTTTTCAGGTTTTCTGGTACTCAGTCCCACTGCCTTTATTTTATCTTGTTCACAGCATCTACTAACTGACATTCTTTTTATTGGTATTATTTGACATTTATGAAGCACCTTGCTCTCTACCTGTGATATAACGTTAATGGCATAACATTTTCCTAGTGCTGTTGAAGTCCCTTAAATTTGCTCCATTGTCTGAATCCAGGAGACAGGATGCCAGAGGGAACAAAGGGAGATTAATCCTAAATGTGCCAAAATCTGCACATGTCCCTCTCTGTTAAAAAGAAAAAAGCACCATGCTCTGGAATAGTTTTGTCCATTGGAATGAGTCTTGTCATCTATTTTGGTCAAACAACTTTTTCAAAAAACATTGTTGTGACTGTCACTATTCTTTAATTTCTTGTCATCTCTCAGAGACTGCTCCTTATTGCTAAATAACCTCATTCTGGTGTTATAAATAGTTTTAACAACAGAATAAGGTTCCAGAGGGCACAATGAAATGTGACCCAGAGAACTATGTGACAGACATAAGACTGAGGGTGAATGAATAAAAAGAAACAAGTAATAGTAGCCTGTGATGTATAGATAGATAGCAGACTGGCTTCTGAAATCATCAGAAAACTGAGACATCTTTCCAAAGTTACTAATGATCTTTTAAATTACAAAATCTAATACCTTTTTTTTCTCAGTCTTGACCCTTCTTGACCTCCTTGTTCCATTTGATACAGTTGACCACCCTTTCCCTTTGGATATCTTCTTCTCCCTAGGTTCTTATGAAACCATTTTGTTCTGGTTCCCTTCTTACCTGGCTGAGAGGTCCTTCTCAGTCTTCCTTGTGGTTTTTCTTTCATATCACACACTGTAAGTGTTGTTTCCCAAGTCTCTATCCTGAATCCTCTTCTCGCTACAGTCAATTTCCTTATGACCTCATTAGGTCCCATGAATTTAATTACTATTTCTATTAAATGATTCTCATATTTATATTTCAAGGCCCAGTGTTTGCCCTGAGTTTCAGTCCAACATTATCAGTATTTGAACAATTTAAACTGAATGACCAGGAAATATATCAAATTCAATGTTTTTGAAATGGAATTCTTCAGCATTTTCCCCAAGTTCACCTCTTTTCTAATCTTACCTACTCTAATTTTTAGTTTCATAATCTCAGTATTGTCTTTTATTCCTCATTCACAGTTGTCCACATATCCAATCAGTTGCCCAGTCTTTGTATTCTTACATGCCTAGCATCTATCACATAAGACCACTTTTCTTTACACACATGGCTATAGCTACTACATTAATTTAGGCTATCCCATCTCTCACCTAGACTAATACAATGACCTAATTGCCTCCCTCTCTCAAATTTCTTTACATTCCAATCTGTTTTCCATACACCTGTCAAGTCGATTTTTCCTGAGCACAGGTCTTACTCTGCTGACACTTTCTTACTCAATAAACTCCATTGGCTCTAGAATTAAATACAAACACTACCATTCAGCTTTTAAACTTTTAGCCACCTGGTTGTAACTTATCTTTTTGGTCTCACTATAAATTTCTTTATAGTTTATCCAAACTAGCCTTCTCTCTGCTTTTTACATACCACACTTCGTCTCTTAGCTCTGAGCCTTTGTGTTGGCCATCACCCACACTGGCAATTCATACCTTCCTCCTTTCCTGGAATCCCTGTCTTCCTTTCAGTTGTAATTTAAGGTAAGTACCACCTTTCCCTATAAGACTCTCCCACTACAATTGTTTTCCCTCCCTAAATGCTTTGTATTTACCCCACATATATTAAATCTTATATTTTTGTATACATATATGTCTATATGTATATGTTTATATACTTATATATCTATTTTTGTCACCTCTGATGGCATGCAAGTTACTTTAGAGTAGGGATTATTTCCTTTTATTCTTTTTTGGATTTATAATCCATTATACCTATTAGTAGGCTCCTATTATCTGTTTTAAATATCGATGAATTGATTGATCTCACCTTGCACATGAAAACACTTTTTCAAAGTTCACTAAGAATATAATTTCATCCTAAGAATCAACACACTTTTTCAGAGAAAGGAGAAATGCAGAAATTCCTTGAATATCTCGACAAAATCCTCCAGCCTTACTAAATATGTACCATAATACTTGATGACTTCAATGAGTTATACTCTGGGAAGGGAATCAAAAGTTATATGGGACCATATATATGAGACTAAGAAATCAAAGGTGCCAAGGCTTATAGATTTGTAGGTGCCTTAAGCCTACAAAATATTAATCTGAAAAAGTTGGAAAACTCTTGGTATGGTGAGTCCAGACAGCATCATTAAAAGAATATGGAATTGATCATATCTTCACATACAAGAAATAGCTAGTTATTCATGTAGCTATCACTTTGGAATCAGCTGTTTGCACATCACTAGATCTCTCAACTGAGTAGAGCATAGTTTAAAATCAGTATTGAATTAGAGCAAAAGATAAAGATGAAAAGAAAATTTGTGATTACAGAGCAATCTGTTAAAAAAGGTTATTGTTCTCTCCCTGTCCCTAAATGGGGAAAGAACAAAAGCAAAGGCATGGATCATATCATCGTTTCTTTAAAAAGTTTAATTGTTGCAAAACAGTCACTAGAACTGGGTGACCAGCTCAGTCAAGAGCCATTTATCTCCTCCACCAGCTACATAAAAACTTTTATTTGGATATCCTGAATTCTCCACAAATTTAACATAGCCCAAATCAACCTTTCTTCCCACTTCTTTCATCATTTCTATCTACGACACCACCATTCACCCATCCATTCACCCAAAACCATCCATGTGTGAACCCTGAAGGCTACATTTGATTCTTCTGTCTCTGTCACTTTTTAAATTCAAAGAATCAACAATTCTTTTCAGTTTTACCCTCACAAAATCTCCCACATCCATCCTCTAATCTCTGTGTCTCCATTTGAACAACCAAGTCTGTGTATACCAGGTACTGCTTAACTGGACTACCACTCCGACTGGTTTTCCCACATCTTCCTCTATCCTCTCCAATCAGTCTTTCACTAGCAAGATAATTATTCTTATTCATAAATCTATTCATATTACTCTGGTGATAAAAAGTCTTCAGTGACTTTCTATTTCTTATCAAATATAGTTCATTCTTCTTTGCTAGGTATTCCAGGTTATAAATAGTCTTGAGTCACTTTGCTTTTCTATTTTTATTTAATATCCTTCTCCTCTCTGTATTTCAAAGTTAATAGAAGCCATCCTATGCAGAATGAGTAGGGAGGAGTCCATGACCTGAGCTCTCCAGGTGACACAAATATTATAGATACGACATTGTGCATGCAGTGCAAATCTATTGAATCCATACCGAAGAAGAAACTCTGACCCTGAAATCAAGAAAATTTGACCTCAAATATGACCTCCAATAGTTAGTTGCTATGTGACCCTGGGGAAGTCTCTTATCCCTATTTTCCCCACCTGTAAAATAATAATAACATAATAATAGCACTATCTTCCTAAGATCATGGTGAGATCAAATGAGATAATATTTGTAAGGTTCTTTGCCAGTCTTAAAGCATTATATAAATGTTAGCTACTATTAAAATTCAATAAGACACTTATAGATCATAAAATGCAATTAAAATCAACTTTACTAGGAAGAGATTAAATAATTCATTCCAAAGGATACAAGATAAAAATAAAACAAGACTCTTTTCCTGGAGAATCAGTGCCACAATCAGCTAGATCAAGGAATTATTCTCCAGAGGGCAGTAAGAGCTCAAAACCATCTTCTATTTTTGCCCTTTTTTATATCTCCCATGGACAAATAGCCTCCTCTACTCATTTACGGAACCAGTCCAACACCTGCCAGCAGGCACCTGGTATGGAAAGATCTAAATGAGACTATGAAGAAAAGCAGGAGAAGAGAGGTGATGGCAGGAAGAAAATGTGGCTGACCATGTTGGAGATACAGAATCAACATTTATTTCAACAATACAAATGCATGACAGCTTGGCTACCGTTCCCTTGCACAAGCACAAGAACAAGCACATCTCTATATTACAAGTACCAATATCATAAGAGAATATAATGGGAATATTGGATTCCTACATCTAAGCATTTCTCAATATGAGCTCACTAGTCTTTCGTGTTTTCAGCACTTTGTGGTAAACGAAGTAAATTTCTGTCCTATACATAATTTCATCTTTTCATTGAATACCTTTCTAGAAAAGATATTATGTATTCCCTTTGGGGAGGCACTAAGCATGAGCCAAACCGAAGCTTTGATTGTCCCTTAGGTTTTACTCTGGAATAGGAAGGAGACGCAATGAACCAGAAAGTATATATTGTTCTCTCTTTGGGGGCAGGCTCCCCTATGATTGAACATGATTGGAATTGTTGTTTGTCATTCCTTCTAGAAGAGGACCAATGACATCAGGAGGTAGATGTCTTTACTTGGAAGTGTATTCGATTTTAGTGAGACAGAGCTGTGCAAAGTCATCAACCTCACTCTGTCTTCCAGAGTCATTAGAGTCGTGTGGCAAGACATAGGCCAAGACAAATGATGATAGTCCCAGATGCAGTGAGGTACTCTGGCCTTTTTAAGCTAAGTGTCAATTTATCTGAGGCAAGGCCCATTCAGTAATTAAATACTGTGTAAGAATTGAGGCAAAAGATGGCCTAATTTGCCATCACAAAAGAATCTATGTGGGAAGTGAAGACCCTCAGAGATCAGAACATTGTCTGCATAAGCCCAAAACAGGTCACTTTCTTGGGAGAGGGAACCACACCCTACCTCAACCAAAAGCCACTTACAGAAGGCTCCAGCCAAACTGAGTATTGATCTTCCTCACAAACCTTTAGCTTTATAATACCTATTTCCTTGCTCATGTGATGAAATTCCCTGTTTAGAATTTTAGCCTTTATCCTCATTGCCTATTTAATTCTTCACTAGTCTATAAAGTCCAGCCCAAATATTGCATTCACTATGATCCCTTCCCTGATTCCCCAGACAGTAATTAACTTTAGTCTTGGATGTTACACAACAATGCAACTTAATTTACAAATTCACTTATATAATATGATATCTTATGGCTTTCAGTGTTAGTTTTGTGTTTTTCTGTTAGTATGCCCCTTGAAGTCAGAAATCACTTATTGTCTATTTTTTATAATCCCCTAATCCCCATTTGCACATAGTCTCAGGACACTAAAAGCTTTTACAATATATATAGTCCCTCCAAAGATAACAAACAAACCATTTCTATTGTAGAAGCAAATTTTTAAAATTCATATTATCCCATGGGCAAGTCAGTGAGTCAATCCATATGTATGTGTCATGCATCATGTACAAATAAAGTCATGATGTTTAAGATACATGTGCATGAATGTATTATTGGGTGCTATAGTTTATGCCTACATGTATATACTTCATATGCATCTGTACACATATTTGTCTAAGATTGGTGCAACATGTATGTAAATACATATTTGTGAACATGCATGCTGTGCTTAAATATGTAAATATACATATTGCTTAAATATGATATATGGTTTGTGTGTGCACTTACGTTATATATTTATGTTTATGAATTTTTATTTATGTAAGGATGTGAGAGTTAGGTCTTAACCAACACTCATTCTCCAGCCCAGGATGAAATCACAAAAAGTAAGAAACAAATAGTGAGGTATTTAATGATGAGTTCCAATGTACACCTTGGATCCCTTTATAATGTGTAAGCAGTTCTTGGTTGAATTGAAAAGGAGTTCTTAATGGAATAAAAAATCTTGATATCTCTTCAGTCAGTAAAGGCAGAAGTCTGCAAGGAAGAATCCAGTCCCTGCAAGGGAATTGCTCTTCATCTTCTGCTATCTGGAGATGGGTCAGTGGTAGAAGGGTATTTCATACAGCCCTCCTCCATTGACCATGAAGCTTTATAGATAAGCAACTCACCCAGTAGAAGATACCCTATCCACTAGAAAGTAAGGTCACACTCTTTATGGTGACACAAACATAAGGAAGGCAATTTCTCTGATAGCTTTCAAACCACGAAACAGTTTCTGGCAGGAGAGAAGATAACTAACTGTGGATTTAAAAGGTAATTAACCCTGGAAAAAGGAAAATTCTGGGAGTCTGAGTCATTTGCCAAGCAAAAATACTTCATCCAGGGTGGAGCATCATGAGAGCTCCTTTAAAGAGAGAAAAGACATTGGGCCTTGCAGTACCAAAGGGATAAATTGCATTGCCATATTTGTTCTCTACATGCACTCTCAGTCTATGCCCATTAATCCCATGAGTGTTCAGTACATCTAGGGAAGAGTGTATCCTTGATTGATGGGGCAGTGGAGAAGGGCATTTTGTAGATACTATTCTTACTACATTGTCTAACTAAATACCTTTGCTTTAATTTAATTTTATTTACTAGCTGAGTATGATGAGGAAACTCACTGGCCAGTAAGGGCTTCTGAGCTATAGTTTCAAGAGAACTTATCCATGAAATAGCTTAGAACTTGAAGGATTAGCCACCCTTCTAGAAATTCAACCTGTAAACCTGAAAGTGATGAGTTGAAAACTTGAACTTGAGGTCAGTCAGTAGCTGCCTTCTGGGGAATGGGATTTATAGTATATTCCTCTCTCTCTCTCTCTGTATGTATGTATGTATGTATGTGTCTATGTGTATATAGATACATATATATACATATATATATAATACATATGTATGTGTATGTGTGTGTATATTTATGTCTTTATACGTATATAGATACAGTGATCAATAAATGTCCATATGTATATGTGTGTGTGTGTGTGTGTGTGTGTGTGTGTGTTATTTGTAATGTGATATTATATGGATCCTTCCTTCAGTGGTATAGAATGAAACTCAGCCATGTTCTTTTCATCTATGCTCTTCTTCTCCATATCTTCCCACAAATCTCCCTAAGGAGCCAATCCAACATGCCAAGGGTTTTTTAGTAGTGTAAATAACAGTGAAACACACAGACGATGCAATAATTGCTTATCCTTCAGACTTACCATATGACCAGCTTGCCTCCTTTTGTAGTCAGAGATCTCTCTGATGATAACTTTAATATTGTTTTTAGTACACAATTCCTTACAGGTAATAGGTTACATGCTATTCATGAAAATCATGCACCTCTCAACTGTCCTTTGGTGACACACAACTGTAATTCATTGCCATATTATTATTCTATTTCTCTAAGCCTTTAGGGTAACATTAGCAGAAGAAAAAAAATATTTAAAAAATGAGTCTTTGTATTGGAGAGAAATGTATGATCATTAAAAGAATTACACAATTTCCTAAAGAAAATTCTACCCATTACCTTCCTCCAGTTCAATTATAATATCAGTCCATGACCCATCCTCAGTGTCTAAGTCACATCTATCAATGGACCAGCCCTGTGGCTTTTTCATCCAACTGCCTATCCTAGTGTCAATAATAGACTTTCATCATCTACTTTTTTATTCATGCGTAAGATAAAAAGAATGAATTCTTTTGGGTGAAATTGGATATTTCATTTAGGGGATTCCTCATTGTTCTGTATCTTGATACAGAACAATTCAATATCTGGCACAAACAGAAATGCACATGTGTGTGCGTGTGTGTGTGTGTGTAATCTCTTTGATTGGGAATCTATTGGACATCATCCATGACTAGAACAGATGCCTTTGGTGAGCATACATATATCTCCCTCTGTTTTGTTTTACTCAGCATCAATAACCAGAAAGCAATTAAACAAATTTATTTTTGGTATATCTTTCACAGAATCTTGCATAATTTTGACATATACATAAAAGACAACTAATTAGAAATGAAAGTTTAAGGAAGTGTTTTTCCACTGATTCAAATGCCTTTTTGTGACAAACAGACAATAATTTCAGTTGAATTTTATATTCTCTGCACCTTTCTGTCAATTGTGCAAATATAAGGAAATGTTATACTGTGGAATATCATTGTCAAAACATTTTCTGTTCTATTCTAATACCTTATCAAGAATATCATTAATACATGTATATACTGATCTCATAAATACTTTACAGTTATGAGAAAAGCAGGTAAATGAATCTATTATACTTGATATTCTGATGGGCACTTGTGTGTCATATCACTTTGGCCCATAAAGTTTCTGAGCATAAGATAGCCTTCCCTTTTTTAGAATATTTTGAGAATGAATGATTCATTGCACTTGTAATTATGCTACTTTCAACATGGACTTCTTGTGCATATTTTTGGTCCACTACAGCTGTACTTCCCATCTTTATTCACCTTAGTAGCCATTTCTGTTTCTTAGTGAACTCTTGTAGCACAATGGACATTGCAATGTAAGCATCTATATTTTGGTGTTTCCATTCATGGAGAAAAGAATTTGTTGTAGAAATCTTGTTGCATTCTTTTCCATTTTCTGTGTGTTTTTTGTCCTCACAGTTTTATCCCTTGGAATGATTTGGCTTAGCTGATTCTCTCATGAAATTTCTCATAAAGTTACTTTTCCCTTCATTGAATCTTGCTGGGTTTTGAGTCAAAATTGCTATTACCTTTCATTTTCCTTCACTATAAAATTCTGCAAATGATTTTACCTACTAAAATAGTCATCCCTTGACTCACTTCTTAAAGAGGCCTATTCACTGAATGGGCATTACCTCACTCTAATTGAGTACATGAAAACGCCTTAGCCTTAAAGGACCAGGGTCTCCCATTGCATCCCACTTTAAACTCATTAATGAGCAGATACCCAAGGGGTTAGGAATGATCAAATACTTCTATCCTCTCTTGGTTTGGACTGTGAGAGATCTCCTTTTGAGCTAGGCTAAGAGAGTTTTTTTGACAGAATGGGGGAAAGAATGGATTACAGAGTAATAATATTATCAAATGATACAGCACAATATTAATTTTCCTCACAGTGTTTCCATTGGTTGTCATTTGGTTTGTTTTTTATGATTCACTGCCTCTTGGCTAATGTGATTTATAGGCTCCCATGGTCCTGCTTTGATTTCCACTGATCGAACTTCCTTAGGAAATAATGATGGTCTTCACCAATGTCTGTTTTCTTTTAATTTCCTCTTTTCATTTTTTTATAAATAGCTTATTTAAATAAGTCAAGATGCAATTATCTCAATAGTACTCCATGGATTCTTAATTTTATTCATCAAATTTGCTATTGTTTTGATCATTCCCCTAAAACAGTAGAAATGCTTGACTATAAGCAGATAGTTGATTACAATATGATTCATAGTACAAATGTTAACTAGTATTTGACTGTTGGAACTAATTTTAAATTTCTGTGATATTTCATTCTTTACTGTGGTCATTGCCTCCTAACTCCTCTTGAACAAAGAATTCATCACGCAATGTAAAGAGTCTTCTTTACAGGTTAAGACCTTGGTCTTCCTCATTTTTTACTCTTGAAACTTTTGTTTTTAAATATTTGTGGCCATCTTCTCCTATAGCCACTTTTGCAGAGTCCCTAAGTAATGAAATATACCATGACCTAATTAAGAAGATCATATTAAATTTGTAGCATTTCTCTGAATGCTCATCCTCTGAAACAAATTTTGATATTTTTAGTGGTCTTTGTTTCAATATTTATCACTTCAAAATGGGATGGCCCATGAAAATTATATTGCTTAGTGTCTTTCAGAGTGAAATAAAAATCTTTTATTTGTATTTCCAAGAACCTATAAATTATCCTTCCATTTACCTTAAACTTATTTTATCTACTGTTTTAATTTGTGGTGTCATAGTATCACATGTATAGACCTGAATCCAATGACTTCCTTTTACAAATGAAGAAAATAAGGCTGAAAGAGCATGGGACTACCTTGAAGTCATAGAGCTAATGTCTCAGGCAGGAACTGAATTCATCTTCTTGATTCCAAGCCCACAAAGTACCCTATCTGCTACAACAAGAATGTTGAAATTGAAAGAGTTAATCTAGTTATATATCAAATTGTTGGTTACTAAGTGATGATTTCACATTGAGGGAAAGTAAATGTTTAAAATCAATCCAAAAACATCTCTTAGCACTGTCTATCCTTTTTATTTTTAGTATACAGTATCTTTAGTCATATCTGAATTTACAACTGGAACTCTGGAAAATTAGTGGTGTGTGTGTGTGTGTGTGTGTGTGTGTGTGTGTGTGCATGCTCATGTGTGCATGCGTATGATTCTGCCTTACACTTCACCTGCTTCTACTGTGCTTTATCCAAATTAACTTTTTGAGACTGCCATTATCTAGTTTCACGCAAATTTTTTCATCCACTATTTCTCTTAAGAAGGTCAAGACTTCAAGTATTGCATTTTCCACAGCAAGAAATGATTCTTGATTTTCATGATCATCACCACCAGCATCATCACCATCATCATCATCATCATCATCATCATCATCATCATCATCATTATCACCATTTTTATGCCTTTTTCTTGCTTTTTTGCCATTGAGTTTTGTCCTCCCATTCCTTTCCTAGGTACGCTTATTTGAGACGACTAGGATAGCATTTTGATTACCACAAACTTTAATTTCCTAAGATTCTATGTTAATATTAACTTGTTGCTAGAAGTGAACATGGTGCTAATCTTGGACTAGCCTCTGTCCACTTTTCTACCACTCTTCCACGGTCACTGCACAAGTAGATTTTGGTGCTTAGGTTTGAGGGGTTATTTTCTTGTTTTCATGGGTTGCCAGGACCTAAGAATTCATCACCAAGAAATTTACCTATTCATGATAAGTCTATGTATTTAGCTAGGCTGATTTTCATATAGCAAACATCATAGCATATGCAATACACTGTGATTACATTATGGACTGTGGGGGTTGGTCATGAATAAACTTGTATTGTATACATGGGTATGGATAATGCAATAATATTAAATGGATATGTATTTACATGTTTCCACATATGTGTTTGCATACAAACACATATATTTATATATGTATTGATATGTGTATATTTACACATGTGGATCAATATGGGTGGATATGGATATATACTACAAATATGCACATGTACATACATTATTTATGCACAAATATGCACCTGCATGTAAGCAACGTTGCATATCCAGAGCTCCTCTACAAATGCAAATAGTTATGTGTATATATTCATGCATGCTTATGAGTATGTTCATATATAACATTGGTATAACTGCATTCTCAGTTTACATATTGCTGAAGACTAGTTTGTAGAATCTTAAGCATGACATTGCTATATGTGAAATAATTGCAATTGTTTAGTAATTTAAACATTCCTAGACATTGCCCTTCCTTAGGATTGTGCCATAAATTGATTTTTTTCAAATTAGGGGCCACAGTTGAATTTTACAAATTTGCTGGCATATTGTTAGAACCAAATATGGAACAAAAAATCAGTTTAATATTGGAAAAGAATTACAACAAGGCTATATATTGTCACCTTATTTATTTAGCTTATATTCAGACTGCATCATGAGGAATGCCGGGCTGGATGAATCAAAGACTAGAATTAAGATTGCTGGGGGAAATATAAAAAAATCTCAGATATGCAGATGATACCACGGTGAAGGCAGGAATTGAAGGAGAATTAAGAAGCCTCTTAATGAGGATTAAAGAAGAAAGTGTAAAAGTTGATATGAAGCTTAACAACAACAACAAAAAAACAACAACAAGATCTTGGCATCTGTTTCCATCACTTTCTGGCAAATAGAAGGAGAAGAAATGGAAGCAATGTCATATTTCAAATTCTTGGCTCAAAGACCACTGCCGACAGCAACTGCAGTCAGGAAATTAAAAGATGTTTGGTCCTTGGAAGGAAAGATTATGGCAACTCTGGACAGCATGCTAAAAAGCAGAAACATCACCTTGGTGGCCTGTATAGTTAAAGCTATGGTTTTTCCAGGAGCAATGTATGACTGTGACAATTGGATTATAAAGAAGGCTGAGCACTACAGAATCAACACTTTTGAGTTGTGGTTCTAGAGAAGACTTTTGAGAGTCTTATGGACAGCAAGAAGATCAAATCAGTTAATACTTAAAGAAATTAACTAGCTGTAAAGTTCACTGTAAAATTAAATACTGAATCTGAAGCTGAAATACTTTAGCCCCATAATGTAAAGATAGAACTTATTGGCAAAGACCCTGATATTGTGAAAGATTGAAGGCAAAAGGAAAAGGGGGCAGCAAAGAATGAGATAAAGAGATAGTATCATGGAAACAAAGAACATGAATGATAGAAAGGCCAATCATTATATGGTCCACCAGGTCAAGAAGAGCCAGCCAGGACAAAAGGACAAAACAATAACAAATAAATGTATTGTTATTTTTAAATCACTTATTCATTGCTTAACTGTAAATATATATTTTGTAGGCTCTTTTTTGCAACCTTAGTAACTCATGGTTATTGGCAATACCAAGTATTTAGTAGATTTATTGAATTGAATTAAATTAAAAACCACATATATACACATATTTCTCTGTGTGTGTACATGTATTACATAATGGAAATGTATTCAATATACTCTGTGTCTTTTCCCCCTAAAAAGATCAAAATATCTACATTTCATAAGATTGATTAGTGAGAAAAAGTGTTTTGTTTGGAGTAGACCAAAATCACATGTGAAAAAAATATAGGATGAAACATGCAAATACATTTTACCATCCAATACCCCCCACACACACACATATGCACACACACACACACACATATATGTATATGTATGTATATGTATATATCCCACCCTATACAAACTATTTGTTTTCTCTCTCATTATTTTGGTCCACACCATATAAATAGCTATTTTCTCATTTAGTTTTACACCATGTAGATTCTCTCCAGGGAAAAAATGTGTGTGTGCATGTGTGTGTGTGTGTGTGTGTATGCACATTCATCCATATGCATACATATATATATACATATATATAGTTCATTGAAAACAGTGTCAAACACATTCCTTTTTTGATTTTGTTTCATGTTGAGAATCTCAAACTCAGGTCTTCTGACAAATTCTAATCTTCTCAGTCCCCCATAATTACACTCTGAAGATAAATTCTCATTCCTCCATACCTATTCGTTTTGGGGGGAAGAGAAAGTTCAAAATTTTCCTTTGCGTCTATGTAAATGCTAAAGAACATGAAATTCTAAACATTGCACTGACATGAGCAGGAAATAATTGATTTCTGTCTTAAAACTTCTTGATTTGATTTTCTTTCAACTCAACTAGTAAAATACATTGAGTTCCATTTCTTTTACCCATTCTAGTAGAGCCCCTGGGAATCATTAATCTTAAGAATAATTGAGAAACACTGGATAAGCTGTTAGTTTTAAATGACACTTTAGTAACTGTCATTTAAATTGATAGTTAGAGCTATAATTGAGAGTAACGGTCAAAAGGTAACTGCTCTGTCATTGAATTTTTAGCACGTTATTAAAATACTGCTCCAGTGCAACCCTGAGCCTTGCCATGGTAGATCATCATAAGATATCAATTTGGCCTGAAATATCCATATAATTGAGGAAAATAGGGGTTTTTATTTTTTATTATTCTTGGAATCAATTGCTTCATGTCTGTACTCTACTGTAGACACAGAACGAATAACAATATCAGTTTGGTATCTATAGTGAAATCAACTGAATAGCCTCTATCTCCAGGAAGGCTTTTTTGACCTATCAACATAAATCTATCTACTTGCTGAAAGTCTTTCTGGCCATCTATGGCTTCTCATCATAATGTTCACTTCTGTGTATTCACTGTTGTCTTTTATCCTCAAAATGTACTATCCCTTAATCTAGGCATAATAGAACTACCTTGCCATCTATCCATGCATTAGTCCTTATTTTATTTTAGCATTTATTTTGACTGAGTGTCTACATCAATATTTTCTGTTTTAGGTTTAAGATCTTCAGTGAAGGAGTTTTCACTTCAGTTAGATTCTTTTAATATTTATTAAGTGCCTATTATGTACCTACATGATGCAAGCCACTGTAGACACAAACCATAAGATTGTATCCACTTTAAAATATATTTTGGTCTTTGGTATAGTGTTCATACTGAAAGTATAAGAAAATAGGATCAAATCAAACTGCACATAAAAGGGCCTAGGTAATCGACTATGACTCAATTACGCACAATTAACCGGTTAACAACAACAGCTGTCATGTATACAGCACTTTAAGGTTTGCAAACAGCTTTACACATTCTCTCATTTGATCCTCACAAGAATTCTGTGAGGTAGGTGCAATTATAAAGCCCATTTTGTAAATGAAAAACTTCAAGAGTTTAGGGAATTGTCCAGAACCACATAGCATGTAATACATGAGGGAGAATGTGAATTCAGGATTTTTTTAAATCCAAGTCTGATACTCTATCCACTAGATCTTGTAGCTGCCTATTAATTATTGTGAGCTTATTTTTGATAATAACTATAAAAAGCTATTTTGGAGTAGTGGATGGAGAGAGATTTTCACAGGGACACCTTTATTTAAATTCTACTTCTGATACATACTGTGTAATCTTCCAGTGTTTCAGGCAACTGTCTAGGAAAAATTTGTACCAAGTATCGCCAATCTGCTTTCTTAAAGTATTCCTGTATGAAATCAAAATGGAAGAAAAAAGAAAGATGGAAGGAAGGAAATGGGAGAAGTAAAGAAAGAAAAGAAGGAGAGAAAAGGAACTGGGAGAAAAGGAAGGATAGAAGGAAGGGAGGAAGGAAGGAAAAAGGAAGGAAGGAAGGAAGGAAGGAAGGAAGGAAGGAAGGAAGGAAGGAAGGAAGGAAGGAAGGAAGAAAAGAAGGAAGGAAAGAGGGAGAGAGGAAGGAAGGAAGGAAAGAAAGAAGGAAAGAAGTTCTGTGTTCTTCACTGTTATCAGCTTATGAATAGATTTGTGTTCAAAATGCTGTGATTTGTTATCATATGTTGTAATTTTAAAACTTTCCAACAGAATTAGATTCCTCTGCAGGGGTATTAGGTGTTCTATGCTTCTCTAAGGCTTGCAATTCTATTGAAGTCCATACATTTGAGATGGATGTCCCTTTTTAAAATGAGGAAAAGTTATTTGATGTCAAATAGAATTTACCAGATCACATGGTGCAATAAAACTCTGCACAGCAGAGCTTCTATATTTTATAGGAATGTGTCATTTATCTCAGCTACTGGTACTTCAAATCCTCTTTTCACTGCTGACCATGTAATAGATGTTAATATTCAAAAACTCAAATGGCTCTGTGATCACACTGATTTTGTAGTTCCCTCTAATCATGCAGATCAGTCATCCATGTGACTTCCATTTTCTCCAGTATGTTTGACAAAGGAAGTCTATCTAATGGATTGGAGGGCTTCCTTGCTATCTCCTGACATGATGAGGCACTCAGTCCCTGCCTTACACCATTTACCCTTGCCATATTACCAGGCCAGCATCTCTTTCTGTAATGTGTTTCCTTGTTAATTACGGCACTGATACAGTTTTTTCTGACTGTTCTCCTTTAGAATAGAGGTAAAACTAATTGGAGAGAATTTTTATTCAAACCTTATTTGATGAAAATTATATAAAAGATTAATAGTAAAGGATTTTTTTAAAAAAATAAGGAAATTATAGAATTGATTTGATATGAAAATCCAAAAGAAAGTAAGAGGAATAAGGGGTGGGAATGAGGGAACACGAAATTCTTAAGAAATAGACCCACTTGACACTAATGAATTCAACACCTACACACCGAATATTTACAAGTCAGTGATCAAACAGGGAGGGGGTGGGGAAGGCTATATGGAAGAAAAACTGTCAAAAGGGAAGAAGGTAATAGACATTTTTTTCAACTACACCAAGAAAGAGTTGAAATCCAAATAAAATGAAACCGGCAAGTAGAAATAAAATAGTAAAAAAATAAACCCTCAGAGATCTGAGAGCAATACTTACAAAGTTTAAAAAGGTATGCATTCTGAAAATGAAGCATGTGAACCAAAATGTCCCTCTTAAATATACATACATGCATACAGTGTGTATATACATTATATTTTCCCCAGAGAGCTCATTTATTAAATGTTTACTTACACACCCCTGAAATGTTCTATAAACACTGCTTGAGCTCAGCAGGAGTGTATTAGAAGACTCAGAGAATGAATTTTCCATGCTTAAGGCCTAGTAGCTGGAGGATAATAATTATAAATGAAATTAATAATAATGGTTATGACAATAACTAGAATTTATAAAGTGCTTTATGTTACATCTCTCTAGTCATTTACTCCTCCTAAAACCCATAAGTATAGAACTTGGAGGTGGGAAAATATGAGTTTGAATGTACCCTCAGAAGTTTCCTAGCTGTGTGACCCTAACTAAACAAGTCACTTAACTCTCTTCATTGTTTTCTCCATATTTAAAATGGGGATGATAATAGCCTTTACCTCCCAGGGCTCCTGTGAGGATCAAATGCCTTGGGAAATGGAAAATGCTTCAGAAACCTTAAAGTGTAAGCATTAAATCGAAATCCTGGCAATTTTGCTATAACATACTCCCTAGACACTATGCTTCCCTAAAATAGCTTTATTCACATGCATATATTTTGCATTTGCTAAAATGCAAATATAGCACAAATATATATAACATAATATGCTAATATATAATATAATATACTGGTATAACCCATGTTATAATAGCTTGTAATGTATTATAATATAATGTTATGATATAATGCTATAAGTTATAATGTTATATTATGATATGACATAATATGGTTCATTTAACACTATTATATGATATGGCATATTATGATATGTTAAAAGTAAAATATAATTAGAAGTATATAAGATGATGTTATTATATGGTATGCAATGTTATTATATGTTATAATATGATATAACGTGATTTGATATGGTATAATTATTTAAAAAGTAATGTATTGTCTCACATTCTATTATTTATTATATTATATTACATTATGCTATGTTGTTATATTGCATTGCATTATATTATGTTATATTAAGTATATTCATGCTAGTTATGTTACATCATATGCTATATGTTATTATATGTCATTAATATAATCAGTATCATAAACCTATATGAATGCATAAATGTATGTCCTATTTATTTAAAGGCATAAATTTTGTCTCTCACTTTTCAATATAAGTTTCCTGAAGGTGGGGATGCTGCCATTTTTGTCTATGTATTCCCAGGAGTTAGCTCTGTGAAGGACACATAGTAGATGCTTAATAACATTGTGTAGCAGTTTGATAAATACTTCTTGATAGATTGGTTACTTCTACCGCACTTGCGAACCATTGAAGTCCTCTTATGGAGCAGACGCAACAAAGTTAGCACCTAGCCAACAAGGGTAATAGATAGAAATAGCAAGTTACTAAATGGCAGTTTGGGACAACCTCTTCTCCAATGTGTCATGTTCTTCATTCAATGGAGGTTGGGCACAGCACAGTTAGTCCTAGGAATTGTTTTGCTACCGCACACACAAACATTCCTAGAATGAATCTGGTATAAGCAAATTTTGTGAATAGCTTAATTGGCTTTAATAAAACTATTGTTCCATCTTTGATCACCTTTTAATTCAGACATTAACATCTTTAAGCTGCACGTGGATGCTTTAACTCTTTATGGGTGACTTTGAATTTATCAGTTCACCTAAGGGCAGTTATCTTTTGAGAAATTAATTTATGTTAACCCAACTCACAGGGAACTAATTGGCAAACTAGGATGACAAGTTATTTATTTGAGATGAGTAAGACAGGCAGCATAAGAAATAAGAGGCATCATGGTGGACCAGAGGAATGGATGCTGGGTCTGAAGTCAGAAAGATCTGGCTTCAAATCTAGCCTCAGATGCTTACTAGCTGTGTTATCTGTAGTAAATCACTTAATCTCTCTGAGACACAGACATGTAATCTATAAAATAAAGGCAACTATATATGTAGCACCTAAATTATCGGATTTTTATAAAGGTTAAATAAAATAGTATATGGGGGGAAGTATTTGACAAATATAGTACTATATAATAAAGATGTTAATTAGCCAAGGAATGTCTGAAGGAGGGTAACCATAATAGTGAAGGGCCTTGAATTCATGCCTCATGAGGATCAGTAGAAGAAACTTGTGATGTTTAACCTAGAGAAAAGAAGCTGGATTGGGGGGAGACACAATGATGATCTTCAATTATTTAAAGGGTCATCATGTAGAAAAGGCATAATATTATGCTTCTTCTTGCCCACAGAGAGCAGAGAGAGGCAACATGGTGTGATAGATAGTTCGTTAGACCTGGAATCAGGAAGCCTTTCACTAAAACTGCTCAGACATATCCTAGAATTGGATATCTGATGATATCCCTTAACTTCTCTATACCTCACTTTCCTCAATCATGACAAGAGGGAGTAGGATTTAATGGCTTCCAAGGTCCCTTTCAGTTCTAAATCTAAAATCTAATGAACTAGAAACAAAAGGTGGAAGATGTAAAGTGAATTTAGGGTCATTAAAAAAACAACTTTCTAACAATTAAAGCTATGAAAAGTGAAGCTTTTTTGCAAATCTTCAAACCAAGGTTGGTTGGCCACTTACCAATTTTATTGTTGGAATTCTTTGGGGAGTCTGAGGTAGACCTTCTTCAACTCTGAAATTCTATGATTGCTCTCCTTCTAAAACACCAAGCATGAAATTATGAAAGTATCAAAGCATTTATTAAATGTGGCCATTTTCCAGGGTGAGAACAGTCTTAATTTCTTCTATTTTGCACCAAAGTCTTTTCTCCCTCAAACTTTCCTTTATCTCAGGGGAGTTTTATGAAAAATAATGTCATTTAGTAGATCAAGCCCTGGGACTTGACATCAGGAGGATGTGGACTCAAATCCAAACTTTGGTACTAGCTATGTGAACATAGAGAAGTCAGTTGGCACAGTGGATAGAGTGCTAGGCTTGAAGTAAGGGAGATTTATGTATCTGAGTTCAAATCTGGCCTGAGACACTTACTAGCTATGTGACCCTGACCAAGTCACTTAACCCTGTTAGCCCTAGTTTTCTCATGTAGAAACTGAGCTAAAGAAGGAAATGGTAAACCACTCCAGCATCTTTGCCAAGAAAATCCCAAATGAGGTCACAAAGAGTTGGACATGACTGAAATAACTCAATAACAAAACGACATGCATGTGAACATAGGGAAACCATGAAATTGAACGTTTTCTCTTCTTTAAAAGGCAAATAATAATAATAGTAATAATAATACCTACAGAACCGACCTCACAAGGTTGTTGTGAAGCTTGAATGAGATAGCATTTCAATCAGTCAGAAGCATTTATGAAACTCCTACTATGTTTCAAGTTCTAATCTAAGCCCTGGGGGATGCTAAGCTAAGAATATCACAGACACTGCTCTCAGGAAGCTTACATTTTTCATGGGAAACAATGTATACCAAAGGGTAAGAATTCAAGCTGTGATTTTGTTGGTGTTCGGAACTCTAAGTGAGGACTTAGTTTACTAATTTAGGTCAATATTTGCTTGCAACTTATAGTATTAGAAAGTGGTTTTAAACAAGGATCCCTATGGGCTGCATATTGATTTAGAAATCTAGAAATTAACATTTCCTACGTTGTATTGTATTTTTAAAATTTATGTCCCAATTACATTTTAATCTCATTAGGACAACATTCAGTTGTGTAGACCACTTTCAGAAAGCTAGCAGAGAGATTGACACCTCTGAGCACTGAGTGGTTAAATGACTCACCAAGATCACAATACCAGTATTTCAGAGGTAGAACTAGAACCCTGGTTTGCCTAACAGCACAATACTGCTTCACAAAATATAATACAAAAAATAATACAAAGTAATTTGAGAAGGTGTGGAGAATCAGCAGTTGGAGGACTTAGGAAAGGTTTCATAAAAGACAGCATTTGAGCTAACCTTTGAGGGAAATTAGATATGCCAAGGAAGACATCTAATTGGCTCAGTGGATAAAGTGCTGGGGCTGGAGTCGGGAAGATCTGAATTTATATTTGATCTCAGACACTAGCTGCGTGGCCCTGGATGAATCATTTAACCTCCGTTTGCCTTAATCCACTAGAGAAGGAAATAAACCACTCCAGTGTCTTTGTCAAGAAAACTCCACGAACAGTATTGATGTGCTATCTATCGTCCACGGAGTGACCAAGAGTCAAGACATGGTTGAACAACAACAGCAGGTATACTAAGAGGCAAAAGTGAAGATAAAGTTCATTCCAAGAATAGGGGAGAGATGCATAGAGGTTGGATATGGACTAATACCTGTGAAGAATAGCAAAATGACCACTTTTGACCATAGAGCGTATGAAGGGGAACAAAGGATGATGAACTCTCATGTAAAATGCCTTACAAACTTCAAAATTCAACGAAATGGTTACTATTAAAGGTCCCTTGAAATCAACATTTATTAATTCTATCTCCATATTTCAAGTTTCAAATTAGTTTGAGAAATGCCATCATTCAGAGAAGTAATGTTAGAAATAATAGAAAGACGGCCGAACAGGAAATTGGGGGGGGGGGGGGGTCTGCCACCTTCTGTTTCCCTGTTTGGGGATAATTCACAACTTACCAGATACTTCGTCTACTAAAAAAGGACTGAGCTAAATAATGCCTCTGATCTCCTCTAGCTCCAAGTCTCATAAAATTTATAAGATAAAAATATTATAAAAATTCATCCTGAGAGCACTCAACCGTGTTCTAGTCAAAGCAGAACCGCACTACAATTGGGTCAATTGGAAATGTTGACACAGTCATTTCAAGAGTCCTTACACCAAAGAGATCTCCAATGAATTTCAGTAACCACTTATATCACGTGGAATCACAAATAGTAGCTTCTGAGCTGTCGTTTGCAAACCATTATGCCATAGGCAGCCAGGAAGTGCTTACAAGCCTCTGGTTGCTTAGGTTATTTTCATAAAATGGTGCTTCATGCTTATCAGCAAATAGTTAATTTGGCTCTCAGCTAATATTAGATTAGGGCATAAATTCCAGAATAGTGACATGGTGAAATTTTTTATATAGTCTAATAATTCAAAAGACAGAGATTACAGTTCCTTTCCTAAATTTCATCATTTAAGTAAAATAAATAACCATGACTGAGTTATACTGCACAGGGTAATAACTGCATAACTGAAGCAGAGTAAATTACAGAAGTTCTGTGTTTGCCAAAAGTTGGCAATCTCAGAAGAGATAAGGTGCCAATTAAGATACCTAAGAAAACAGGTATAATGCAAGAAAAGTAAATGCTTTATCTAGAGTTGTTTATTGGTATGGAAAGATAAATTCATGAAGATTCAATCTGCTTAATAGTATTTTGAATACAAGTGTTTTAAGATGTTTTAAGTAAGTGTTTTACAAGTGTTTTAAGATGATTTAACAGTCTTACTAAATCTGGGTAGATAGTATAAAAGTGCTAGTGACACTGTTTTTCATACCCTCCTTGTGCACAAATGCAAACAGTTCAGGGTATATTGGGTGAGCACCTAATGGGTTTTCAAGTACCATGGGTCACTTTATTGATCCTGGGGTTCAATTCAGGAAGGTGTACAGTAAATACCACAGGGTTGTTCTCTTACCTTCCTTTCTCTAGGTGGTCAGTGTTGTATGTGTTTACTGGGGAAATTTTAAATCCAAAATTTTTTTGACATTTCCATAGAGTAGCTTATTTGAGAATATAGATTCTCCTAACTTCTAGATTATGTTCTTTCTTTTCTACATGTGTGATATGTAATGTAGAATCAGAGATTTAGAGTTGAAAAAGAGTCTAACCCAAGAGCTAATGTTTTTAAATAGATGAGGCAGCTTGATGATGCAGTGGAAAGAGTACCAAGCCAGGAGTCAGGAAAACATGAGATCAAATCCAGCCTCAGATGCTTCCTAGGTGTGTGTAGCAACAATTGGCTAGCACCAGCTATAGGAGTATAAGACCCAACAACACTAGCAACAAGAGCTGCCAGCACAGGTTCTTTCATCTGCTTTACTAAGGAAAGTAACTTTAAGGAGTTAACAATCTCACTTTAATCACACATACATATATAACTCACTTAGTTCAGGGGGAAAAGATCAGCCCTCTGAACTTCAAGGCAAATACAAACAGACAGACCTTGTCTGATCAAATCACAATTCATAGTTACCAAAGAACCAATGGGTCTGGGTTAGCAAAGCTGGGGGGCAGTTACGGCTTGCCCAGAGTCTCAACACTATTCCCATGAGTGTGCTCCCAAAAGTAAAAAACCAAGCTCCCCTCAATTATATCCTGTTCAGAGCCCTGAGGGCTCTGACCTCACCTAGGCTGGGTGTATGAAAGTTCCCCATCCCCAGTATCACATCATATACAAGTCAAAGACTTCTGATTGTCTTAATTCTGAGTAATAGATGAGAAATATTAGAAGACAAAGACAGCAAAAAGATTTCCCACTCATTCAAACAAAACGGAGACTTCATAGTCTTAGCATCCCAAAAGGGAAGAACAGGGAAAAGTCTGATTGCCTTAACACTGTGTGACTGAGCAAGCCACTTAACTGATATTTGTCTCAGATTCTTTTTCTACAAAATGAGGATAATAATACTATCTACCTCCAAGAGCTGTTGTTAGTATCAAATGAGATAGTAATTGTAAAGTGCTTAGCACAGTGCCTGGTATATAGTAAGTAGTATTGTTAGTTATTATTATTAATTTATGATTATTACAAGCAACTGAGGCCCAAGATGTTAAATGACTTTATGAAGCTCACCTGGGCAATAAGTGGTAGATCCAGGCATAAAATAAGGTTATATCATATAAAAATAGCCTGAGGTGTCAAGGGGTGGGGAATCTGCCACCTTGAGGCTTCATGTGGCCTTTTCGGTCTCCAAGCATGGCCCTTTGACTGAATCCAAACTTCATAGAACAAATCCCCTTAATAAAAGGATTTGTTCTATAAAACCTGGACTCAGTCAAAAGGTTGCACTCAAGAACTTAGAAGGCCACATGTGGCCTGAGGGCCACAAGTTCCAGACCCCTTTGAGAATTACTTCTGGGCCTAAGAAGAAAGGACACTTCACCCACTACCTTTCCATTAAGTGGCTTCTCTACTCTGGACCCATTCATTCAATTTGAATGACTTCAATCTTGGGAAAACTTGTAGTCAAATGAGATGAGAATTCCCCTTTTCTCACATTTTTGGGCTTATTGTAACCCTCACACTGGCTCCTTATTATTTGAAGTTTTTGCTTTGGCTATTTTTACATGTCCAAGGGAAGAGGGGAGAAGTAAGAAATACATTCACTATATTATATAAACCAGCTGTGTGATGTGTATTAATTTTCTATACACAAAAGAAATGCTAAAGACACAAAGAACTCACAGCATGTATTGATAGAAAAACTTAAAATAATACTCAATAACTTGACTTCTAAGTACAGTTCTAATCTTCCAGAAAGTTCATGCTTAAGCCTATTCTAAACATGAAACATTTGGAAGACTGCTTATGAAACACTGTACATTTGATCTCAGGGCTACATTGCCTCTGTCAAAGGCCTTGCCTTCTGGCAAAACAAGCCAAAGACTTGGATTCCTCCTCCTGTTGACGGTTGTGTGATTCAATACAGAAATTTTCCTTGCTACCAGTCAGCTCTACTGATTGAACTCAAGACTTCCAGACTTATCACATGATTGTAGTCATCTGAGCATGGAAATGTCTATCTTGAGAACTGTGCTTGGTCAGCAATTCAGAAAGAAGGGCAAGGGAGTGATAACACAATAATAGCAACAACCTCTCCCCCCTTCCCAAACAAGTAGAAAAGGCACCCTAGCTCCCTGGTGAAAGATTCCCTAATTGGGTCTATGCTCCACTTGAGACTGGTGTCAGTATGTGGGGGAATGCGGAAGGATACTGCCCAACCTCCCCACTATCCCCACAGTCATTTTAGTGACATAAAATACTACTTATCAACTTGGAGAGTTGAAGCAAGAAAGTGATATGGTAGTTGTCTCTTCTTATTTGGAAGGGCAACTGAGTCATTTGTGCTTCAAGCTCAGCAGCCAATGGGGGAATTATTTCATCACTTGAAAATGCCACATTATTCAGAGGTGAGCCACAGATATAGATTCATCATATCCAAGTCATTGAAGCTCTGAGGCAATGAACATCAGCAGTCAGAAAATACGTGGGCAAGTTATGGATGCATGTTCCATGGGATGGTACTTGTTCAATAATTAATAGTTTGGGAGCCTTTCATTGGGATGTACTATTTGGAAACTTAAAAATACACTTGCAAGCTATAACTAAATAATTTATTTAAAGCATGAGAGGTATTAAACATCAGACAAAGGTTGCAACTTGATATTAAGATCTATGGATGATAAGAGTCTGACTTCTCATCAATTATTTGTCTGGTTGCAAAATATACATCCATTCAGTGGATTTGTTTTGTTTAACTAAACTTTGCTGATCGTTTCGTTTTTGGTTTTTGAGGAAGGGATGAGTGGTGATCAAAGGGAAGTAGCAGCAATGTAAAAAAGGGAGCACCAATAAAACATTTTTAAAAAGAAATAGAAAGCTCCAAGGGGAGAATTTAGTGATTACATTGCAATGTTTGTGTTTCTTAGATTTCATCAAGGCAAATAACCATAAGACATACTTACCTGTTGATACTCCTCATAGACATTGTTCCTGTGATGCAACATTAAAAGGCTTCATAGAACTGACCTGACTGGTATTTGGTATTACAGGCTGTATCAGTAAGGAAAGTGTCACAATACTGATGGTGACCGTGAATACGCCTGTATAGTTCTGTGTTGCAGAAAATAAGAAACTTTCCATATAGAGGGCAGAAGAAATAAAACATTTATTCAGGCACCACAGGATCAAATCTCAAAACCAATAACTCCAGTTCCACATAGCAGCAATTATATTCCAAAACCAGCAAGCCCACTTTATCATAACAACAAAGAACTTAAAACATAATATCACAGTGGGGAGCCAAGCCATCCCATAGCTTTCCCCTGGGTTGGGGCCTTCCCATAAACACTCAAAAATGCTAGCTGTCTGCTTGCCTGTGGCCTCTCCTCCAGCAATTCTGAGAGAGAGCTTAATGGCTACCCTCAGAGTATATATACCCTTTTTAGAGCCTGAGGGCTTCACAAACCTCATGGCCTAATTATCAAAAGGGGATGGGTCTTCCTACAAAAAAGCCTCTCCTAATCAAGCTTCCCTTAACTAGCTCCACCTGAGACCTGTTAATGGGATTATTGGGCAGGGAAGATCTTTAATCACATTAACGCCATATAGGCTCTTTCAAACTTCAATGATTTGCATGAAACATAATAATCACAATTGATATATATATATTACTATTATTGTGAGATTTTATCTGATCCCCCTGGTTGGTAGCACTCTCAGTCTCTCGAAAATACTTTGTACATACATTTAATTTATTTAACCGTATACTTTTTTTATATCTTCTCAAGAGAATAAAAGTTCCTTCAGGATGTGAATTGTTTCATTTTCTTTGCCCCTAGAATTTTGCACAGTACTTACTATAGAGCATTGCTTTGTATTTATCAAATTGAACTAAGATGTTGAACAAGATATAAGAAATGACACTAATATTAATATAAAAAACCTAATTCAATAATATATTCTATATAGTATAGTACCTTTTAAAGTTCTTATGATGGGAATCAAAATTTAATTGATTTATTTTTATATAAATCACTTTCATTTAAGGTTTTAGCGCTCCTCCCTTTATTTTGTATTAAAAGAAAATTTCTCATAATAAAGAACAGCTAAGCAAAACTAATCAATATGTTGACTATAATGTGACTTGATTTTATGGATTTATTGTTTATGCTAAGATTTTAAACAGTTTCTGGGCTAAAAATTTATTTTTGTGTTTTAATATCTTTAAGCTGATAGATTTTCTTTAGGTTTCTGGACTTAAGCGATTGAGTGGGCCTGGCTAAAGTGCATAAACTAAGTATTTGCAATACATTCAGATATCTTGAAGGCATTACACATCTACTACTTTTCCTGGGACTCAACTATTTTGATAGTTTTAAAATTTATCTGTAGAAAAAAGAAGACTGTTCTAAGTAGGTCACAAGTTTTAAACCTGTATTTGAGGTGGTTGAAAATAAGGCAACTCAAGGATGCAGGTGTCTAAACCTAATCTCACTGAGAGCATAAGCAGAAGGTATTTTGTTTACCATGTAAGGAAATAGGATAAAAAACAGAAGATACAGTAGCCCTGGAAACTTGCTGGGAGTGGAATAATTTATCTAAATTTAGAAAGTCCACGTGTGAATTAACATCAACAGAATAACATTTTTGGATATATAACCTACCCATTAATCCTCTCATTATTAAAACTATCTAAACACCAGAAAATATTTTTCAGTGTTTTGCATTTATAAAACAAGTAGAGTATATATAACTGAAACCTCTTTTTTACCTTAGATTTATAAATTTACATGGGATTATAAAGAAAAATCTATTTAATTGCAGTTTTACTTGTTCAATATATTCACCAGAGTTTGAAAGAAGTTTTGTTAAGGATAACTTTAGAAAGACTTAGGAAATTGTTGCACTAGCAGAGATTTTATGGACAGTAGTATATTATGTTTGCAAAATCTAAGACAGTGGCTAGAGAAGACATCTATTTATTGCTGTTGTCATTGTGAACCTTAGTATGTTATTACAGGATGCGTAAACTATTCTTCAAGTATAATGACTGCAGTCTAAAATATGTTAATAGAAAATCCTGCATTGCAGATTGATACCAACTTCCTAGGATAAGAGTATGATACTTTCTTCAAATGGACGAAAAGATGCTCCAATGTAACAGGCTGTCCTGTTTTCCTTTACTCATTGTCATTCTATTTCTATCTCATAAAAGCAATGAAAATATTTCTGAGATATAGAGCACATTTATAAAGCATACAAAACAATATCAACATATCCCCAAAGTTCTGTTTATTGCATCACAAATTACTTATTCATGAAATCTGATCTAATTTCTTTAGCATCAAAGTATGTGATTTTTATGGATGAAAACGATGCATGAAAATAATTACATTAGTGAATTTAGCATATTAACAATATATTGATAATATCAGGCAGTTAGGTGACACAGCACAAATCTGACCTCAGACATTTACTAGTTGTTTCACCTTAGGCAAGTCACAACCTCTGTTCACCTCACTTTTCTCATCTTTAAAAGTGGAAACAATAGCACCTACTTTTCAGGGTTTTCTTGTGCATAATATGAAATAATATCGTAAAACAATTTGTAAACTTTCAATTTCAGGTGTCCTAGAGGCAGAAAATGAGCCAATTGTTAAATTTTCAGCTGTGCAATAATTATTCCTAGGCCTAAATCCCAAAGACATAAAAAGTGCGGGGAGGACCTATTTGTACAAAAATATTTATTAGCAACTCTTTTTGTGGTGCTTAAGAATCAGAAATCAAACACAAAACTTCTGAATAAACTCATTTTTTAAAATTTTTTATTGATTTTGAAATTAAATACAAAAAAGATTATTTCCATGTACATGGCACAACATAAAAATATTCAATATAAAATCATAAACTTCTATTTCACTTTGCTTACTTTAAAACAAAAAGCAAACGAACTATGGAATAAATACTACACATCTTTTTCAAGGCTACCCTGCCTTTATGTGTTCCCTTCTAAATTTATAAAATGTTTTCTGCTGTTCGCTTTTAAATTTTTTTTCTCCTTTCCTCCCCTACCCAACCTATAGAAGGCTAACATTAGACACAAAAGTGTATGTGGGGGGGGAGGTAGTGTGTGTGTGTGTGTGCGTGTGTTTATAAAACCATACTATACATACTTCTATTCATCAGTTCTTTCTCTGGATGTGGATAGCATCCTCCTTCATAGGTTCTTTGTAGTTGACTTGAGTATTTATAATACTCAAAATGACTTAGTCATTCAAAGGGGTTCTTAGAGCAATATGGTTGTTATTATGTACAACATTCTGTTGGTTCTGCTCATTTCACTCTCCATTATTTCATAAAAGTCTTTGAATTTTTTTTCTCAAATCAGCTAGGTCATCATTTCTTATAACACAGTAGTATTACATCACAATCATTTACTACAAGTTGTTTAGCCATTCTCCAATTGAGGGGCATCCCCTCAGTTTCTAGTTTTTTGCCACCACAAAGAGAGATGCTATAAATATCTTGTTCTCTACAATACAAGTTCTTTTCCTTTTTCCCTAATCACATTGGGAAACAGACCTAGTAGTGGACAGTTTTATATCTCTTTGAGGCTCTAATCAATGCAGACTTCTTTCCTTGTTCCAGACATACAAATGGACATGGATGTAACCCAAAGGAAGCAAGGTGTTGGATAAGTTGCCAATGATTAAAAACATTTTCTGAAGAAGAATTAAAAATTCTCAAAAACCCTTTGAAGAAGAAAATAATTCTTTCTATCACTAAAAATAAGATGCGCAAATAATAAAACAACTCTGATATTTCTTCTGATATCCCTAAAAATTGATTAGATGATAAAAGCCAGAGGTATTCAATTTTTGATTGATTTGGATATGGGAAATCAGAGAAACTGATACATTGTCGATAGAGTTGTGAAGTAGTCCAAACATTCTGGGTATTGATTTGAAATTTTGCCAAGTAACTAAATTTCGAATCCCCTTAGACCCAGTAATTCCATTGCTTTTTATATGTCCCACAGGTGCCAAAGACAGAAAGAAAGGCCTTAAATACATTGAAATAATCCATACCAGTATTCTTTATGGAAGGAAAAGAACTGGAAACAAAGTAAGAGTTCATCAACTGGGGAACGCTTAAACAAATTGTGATACGTGACAGTAAAAGCATATAACTTCACTGGTAGGGTGGGGTAGGGGAACAAACATGAAAAATTCAGAGAAGTATGGAAAGACCTATATGAACAGATGTAGAGTTCATATCAGAACCAGGAAAGTAATACATGCGATGACTACAAGAATGTAAATAGAAATGATGGCAAAAATTACATAATGGAAACTTAATGTTGAATGAGTCTTGGGACAGCTGTGTACATTGTGCACAGTTTACAAATTTGAAAAAAAATATAGCTAAGAAATCTTTTGCAAAACTTTTGCTTAATTACTGACACTATTTACATGCTGTCAATATGTCTTTCAAAATGTTCTTCAATGTTTTCTGGAAATTTCAAAGTTTCAGAAGAATATTTTCCAAAAAAACATTGAAGTACTTTATATTTTACGTTTTGGAGTTGAGAAGCACCCTTTAGAAGTAGCCTTAATGGGGGGGGGGGGGAGTGTGGACAGAGCCAAGATGGCGCCTGAAAAGCAGCGACTAGTGTGAGCTCCCCACCGAGTCCCTCTAAAAACCTATAAAAATGGCTCTGAACCAATTCTAGAACTGCAGAACCCACAAAATAGCAGAGGGAAGCAGGGCTCTAGCCCAGGACAGATTGGACGGTCTCTGGGTGAGGTCAATCCCACATGGACCTGGGAGCGGGGAGCTGAGAGCTGGGAGCTGGGAGCAGAGCAGAGCAGAACCCAGCATGGGCGGCACGGACCAACCAGACCAGGAGCTGGGCAGAGTGTGCCCTAGCGCCCTGAATCAGTGAGCTGCAGCAGTTACCAGACTTCTCAACCCACAAACACCAAAATCAACAGAGAAGGTTAGTGGGAAAAGCTGTGGGAGTGGAAGGAGTTCAGGGTTAGGCCACCACCCTGGGGGCAGCGGAGGTGGGTCAGTTACAAAACTACAGCTGCAGTTGCTTCTGGCCCCAGGCCCACCTGGTGGGAGGAATTAAGTGGCAGAGCAGAGCAGGAGTGCAGACCCTGCTGAAGATCTAAGTCCAGTCCGGGTTGGGGGTTCTTGGGGAAGGAGGAGTACTGGTGTGGCAGAGCTGGCGCATCCCTCCAAGTGTGGAAAATAGAACACTTTAGTCTACAAGCAGTCATACCCCACTGAAAAACTCAAGGGTCAAGTTAGTTGGTTGGGAATATTCCCAGGCAGCGAAAATGCACACAGATTCAATCGCAGTCTTTGGAATCTTACTTTGGTGACAAAGAAGACCAAAACATACAGCCAGAAGAAGTCAACAAAGTCAAAGAGCCTACAACAAAAGCCTCCAAGAAAAACATGAACTCATCTCAGGCCATGGAAGAGCTCAAAAAGGATTTGGAAAAGCAAGTAAGAGAAGTAGAGGAAAAATTGGGAAGAGAAATGAGAAGGATGTGAGAAAACCATGAAAAACAAATCAATGACTTGCTAAAGGAGACCCAAAAAACTGCTGAAAAATACACTGAAGAAAACAACACCTTAAAAAATAGACTAACTCAAATGGTAAAAGAGCTCCAAAAAGCCAATGAGGAGAAGAATGACTTGAAAGGCAGAATTAACCAAATGGAAAAGGAGGTCCGAAAGACCACTGAAGAAAACACTACCTTAAAAATTAGATTGGAGCAAGTGGAAGCTAGTGACTTGGTGAGAAATCAAGATATTATAAAACAGAACCAAAGGAATGAAATAAATGGTAGACAATGTAAAATATCTCCTTGGAAAAACCACTGACCTGGAAAATAGATCCAGGAGAGATCATTTAAAAATTATTGGACTACCTGAAAGCCATGATCAAAAAAAGAGCCTAGACATCATCTTTCATGAAATTATCAAGGAGAACTGCCCTGATATTCTAGAGCCACAGGGCAAAATAGAAATTGAAAGAATCCACTGATCGCCTCCTCAAATAGATCCCCAAAAGAAATCTCCTAGGAATATTGTCACCAAATTCCAGAGCTCCCACATCAAGGAGAAAATACTTCAAGCAGCCAGAAAGAAACAATTTGAGTACTGTGGAAATCCAATCAGAATAATCCAACATCTAGCAGCTTCTATATTAAGAGATTGAAGGGCTTGGAACATGATATTCCAGAGGTCAGTGGAGCTAGGATTAAAACCTACCCAGCAAAACTGAGCATCATGCTCCAAGGCAAAATATGGACTTTCAATAAAACAGAGGACTTTCAAGCTTTATCAGTGAAAAGACCAGAGCTGAAGAGAAAATTTGACTTTCAAACACAAGAATGAAGAGAAGCATGAAAAGCTAATCAAGAAAAAAACAAGAAAAAGAAATTGCAAGGGACTTACTAAAGTTGAACTGTTTTGTTTACATTCCTACATGGAAAGATGATGTGTATGATTCATGAGACCTCAGTATTAGGGTAGCTGAAGGGAATATGCATATATATATATATGTTTATGTATATATATATATGTTTATGTATATATATGTGAGTATGTATATATGTATGTGTGTATATATATATATATAGAGAGAGAAAGGGGGGCACAGGGTGAGTTGAAGATGAAGGGAAGACATCTAAAAGAAATAAAATAAAATTAAGGGATGAGAGAGGAATATATTGAGAGAGGGAGATAGGGAGAGATAGAATGGATAAATTATCTCACGTAAAAGTGGCAAGTAAAAGCAGTTCTGTAAGAAGGGAAGAGAAATCCGGTGAGGGGGAATGGATGAATCTTGCTCTCATCAGATTTGACCTGAGGAGGGAATAACATACATACTCAATTGGGTAACTTACCCCACAGGAAAAAAGGAGAAAGAAGAAGATTATAAAAAGGGGGGAATGATAGAAGGGAGGGCAGATGAGGGTGGAGGTAATCAAAAGCAAACACTTTTGAAAGGGGACAGGGTCAAGGGAGAAAATTCAATAAAGGGGGATAGGTTAGGAAGGAGCAAAATAGTGTGTCTTTCACAACATGAGTATTGTGGAAGTGTTATACATAATGATATGCATGTGGCCTATGTTGAATTGCTTGACTTCTTAGGGAAGGTGGGTGGGAAGGGAAGAGGGGAGAGAATTTGGAATGCGAAGTTTTAAAAACAGATGTTCAAAAAGAAAAAAAAAGTTTTTTCATGCAACTAGAAAATAAGATACACAGGCAATGGGGTGTAGAAATTTATCTTGCCCTACAAGAAAGAAAAGGAAAAGGGGATGGGAGGGGAGTGGGGTGACAGAAGGGAGGGCTGACTGGGGAACAAGGCAATCAGAATATATGCCATCTTGGAGTGGGGGGGAGGGTAGAAATGGGAAGAAAATTTGTAATTCAAACTCTTGTGAAAATCAATGCTGAAAACTAAATATATTAAATAAAAAAAATTAAAAAAGAGAAAAAAAATTAAAAAAAGAAGTAGCCTTAATTGGATGCTGGGCTTATATATTTTCTCCCCAATTCTACCCTCCCCCCCACTCCAAGATGGCATATATTCTAGTTGCCCTGTTCCCCAGTCAGCCTTCCCTTCTGTCACCCCACTCCCCTCCCATCCCCTTTTCCTTCCTTTCTTGTAGGGCAAGATAAATTTCTATGCCCCATTGACTGTGTATCTTATTTTCTATTTGCATGCAAAAACATTTTTTTTCTTTTTGAACATCTGTTTTCAAAACTTAGTATGTAAGTGACTTTTGGCAAGCAGTTAATGTCTCTGAGTCTTAGTATCCCCTCAAATTAAATTGAGGTAATGAAAATACCTTTTAGAGTGATTGTGAGTTATGAATGAATGAATGAATTTTTGTTAGGCATAATGCAAACAATATCTACTACCAGCACCACTACCTCATTACTTTTTTCCCTAAAAGGCAAGGCAGCAGTCCCCAAAACTTTATTGGCCTAGGATTATATGTAAGGTTTCTGGTGGCCTCAGGTCATGTTGACATGGTTTCTTGTTCATCTAAGGACATAAAAAAGTTCCACTCATGTTTAATAACAGGTTTTCAAACTTGACAGATGTCCTAAGATCTCCTGAGTCACCACAACCTGCTAAACTGAAAAGACATTTTCAAATGAGCTAATTGCTGTATCTCTACTGAGAATCCTTTCTGTATTATACCTCAGTAAACCCTCCTTTAGTACCTGCTGAAGGACCTATAATTACCCAATTTTGCTTTAAAATGGGACTTAAACTACAAGTAGAATGGTTTGAGTTAGGACTGGCCTACAGTGAGTAATTTGCAAAATGTAAAATATATAAATTTCAGTTGTTGTTGATCTTCTTCTTCTTCTTCTTCTTCTTCTTCTTCTTCTTCTTCTTCTTCTTCTTTCGACTACTTACTGTTTTTATACTTCACCTCCTCCTCTTCCCCCTCCTCTCCCTCCTTTTTCTCCTCCTCCTTCATCTCCTCCTCATCCCTCTTCTCTTCTCCTCCTTCTCCTTCTTCTTATTCTTTCGCCTCTCCTTCCTATTCTTATCATCATCACCATCATCATCATCATCATCATCATCATCATCATTATCATCCCTTCGCTGTTACTGCTGCTGCTACTATTACTACTACTACTACTACTACTACTACTACTACTACTACTACTACTACTACTACTGTATGGAAATTAAATTCTGAAATAAGAATAAAATCACTGAATCTAGAGTAAGAAAACCTGGATTTGAAAAAAATGTATAACCTTAGGCAAATCATACTTTTACCTCAGTTTCCTCAATATAAAAGGATATCTATGTCTGTTTCCAGCTATAAATCCTTACATATTATAAAGTTGGAAAGCTCACAACAGTTGTATTTTATTCTATGTCTTAGCAAAATACCATAACATCTAAATATGAGGCTAAATACTTGAGAAAGCTAGAGGTCAGGAGCTCCTATTTAATCTAAGACAGGGAGAAGCATTTAGGTTGAGAAAATTCACATGCTGCAGTCAAATGTTAAGGAGAGATGTGACTCATAGGTTATAGATTGTGTTACTGTGCATAATAGGCAGGTTGAGGTCATCTATCACTCCTCTGTCAGCCTCATTGGTTAGCCTAAAAGGCCTGTGATGCTACATATCAAGTCCCTAATCCATTTGTGTTAAGAATGACATTTGGGGCCTTTTAACATAATGGATATGTTAGCATTCCTTCAGAACAGCTTTACAATACGTGACTAGGTTGTTATGGGATTATTATCTGGGATGAAAGCCAGTTAGCTGGGAGAGTATCTTTGGACCAAATCAATAAAGCTGCTTTTTCAATGTATACTATTTTCTTTTTTTCAGCACTTCAGAAGTTAAATAACCAAAAATTCCTCTTAAGTTATGATGTCAATGTTTATACTTGTGCATTACAATTCACCTATGATTGTTTATACACACACACAAACACAGACACAGACACAGACACACACACACACACACACACACACACACACACACACACACATATATATATATATATATATATATATATATATATATACATAGGATGTCCCAAAAGGCTTAGTTTAAGAGCTTAAAATTTCTTCTTAAGGGTTTAAAATGTACATTAATAGCTTATAACCACACTAAGACTTTTGGAAAACCCTATACACATGCACATGTATGTGTGTATATGTTTATACATACATGCCCATATGTACATATATGTACACACACAGATTTGTGTACAATTAGCAAGAGTTTTACCAAAATATCAATAAAATTTACATGTGCTGTGCTGATCTAGTAAATCTTTCTGCCTAAAAAGCACTTACTTCCTTCGGTGCTGCTTCTATTTTCTGACCTGGTGCTACTGTGAAACTCTAGAGAAGAAGTCGTCCAATAATTTAAAGAGTTGGCCCTGGACTATTTCATCCATTTACAGAAGCAGAAAGTTTTCTTTCTTGTTCATGTTTTATTGCTTGCACTTTATTTCCCGTTCCCTTGGCTACAAGGAGAGACTGAACTATATAACTAACATCAAGAACAGAAATTATCTGATTTAAAGCTTAACAAAATAGGCAGAGATATAGTTTGCCAAAAATCTAAGAAAAGATATATTTTCAAGTAACCGCTTCATCAAATGGAGTTATGCTACTTGACATTTTGACTGTCATATGGTAAGGGAGAAGACAAGCCTAAGGGCAGCTCAGTGGCACAGTGGGTAGAGTACCTGTTCTGGATCTAGAAACACCTGAGTTCAAATTTGACCTCAGACACTTCCCAGTTGTATGACCCTGGGCAAGTCATGTAACCAGTACTTGACTCAGTTTCTTCAACTGCAAAATGGGGATAATAATAGCATCTACCTCCCAGAGTTTTTGTTAGGATAAAATTAAATAATATTTATAAAGCACTTGGTACATAGTAAGTATTATATAAATATTAATTGTTGATGGTTATGATAATGATGATAATGAATGGCCATGGTATGAAAAAAACTCATCTTTCCCCAAATCATAACTTGGACTGTCTCTGTAGAGAAGATGCCCCAGACCACAGATGACAGAGACTAATCATATTTGGGCTAAAATGTAATGTTTGTTGTTTAGTTATTTCAGTCATGTCTGACTCTTTGTGTCCTGGTCGAGGTTTTATTGGCAAAGATACTCAAGTATGCTGCCATTTCCTTCTCCAGGTTATTTCACAGGTTAGGAAACTGAGGCAAACAGGATTAAGTAAATTGCCCAGGATCACATAACTAAGATGAACCTTCTTTTGTTGAGGGGGGAAGGCAGGGCAATTGTCATTAAGTGACTTGCCCAAGGTCACATAGCTAGTAAGTGTGCCAAGTGTCTGAGGCTGGATTTGAAATCAGGTCCTCCTGACTCCAAGGTCAGTGCTCTACTCACTGCAGTACCTCACTGCCCCTAAGATGCACCTTCTTTGACTTCAGGCCCAGCACTCTAAGCACTGTGCCATCTAGCTGTAGGCAGGTTAAATTATAAGGTATTATTCTTAATATAGGAAGTTTTGGTCTGGTGAGTCACAGGAATGATGCCACAGGGCAGTTGATTGGTATACCTTTTACAGTAGCAATATTAGCATTGATTTAATTATGGTTCCCAGACTGAGTTGGAAGCTGAAGTGGGGTTATATACTTGCAGCTGTAGGGCAGATGGTAATACCAGCAATAAACAGTTATTAGAAATTTATTGAGCAGGAGAGTGTGATTTGAAAATAAGATATAAACAGAATGAGAGGAATGGAAGCCTTGAAGCAATTGAGACTATATCAACTAAAATGATAATGAATTCTAATTAAGTGGTGGATGACTAGATAGTACATGAAGCAAGGTCTTGGGTCAGCTGGATATAATGGGTTGGTTAACTGGTACTCCCTCACCAATCAGGACAACTTGGCCTGACAGAGAAATCCAAAGCTGAGCGGGTCACTGATAGGAGAAGAGGTGTGATTTCTCTAAGTCTCATCTAGAGGATAAAAAGTGTCAATCAATGATGTCAAGATGACTTAGGTTTCTTTGTACATGATTGGATGGAAAATGAAGCATGGTCCTGGGACCAGTTAAATAGGTGGGAACTACAGAAAGGGTATAGAGCCAGAATAGAAAAAAATAAATTTAAAACTCAGAAAATGTCAAATGATGGCAGCCCTATGGGGCTATCTGGCTCATCACAGGCAATAATGGAGGCTGACTGTGACGGTTCCAGGTCTTGTGGCCTTCAAAGGAAAGTTGGGTCCAAATTCTGGTTCTTTATGCTGGAGGAATTTTCATAATATTTGGAATCAGTTATAATTACACAGTAGAAAATTTGCTTGTAGGAAATGAATCAAAACAGAAAGGGAAGGTGAATAGGAAGACAGAGATGGTTTTTCCAGAATAAGAAGCACTGAGATCTAAAGGAGAGTAAAGAAAAAAAAAACCAGCATCTGTATGGCACAGTGGGTAGAGTGTCAGACATGGAATCAGGAAGACTCATATTCTTGAGGTCAAATCTGGCCTCAGACACTTACTAGCTATGTGACCCTGAGCAAGTTGCTTAACTCTATCTGCCAATTTTCTCACCTATAAAACGAGCTGGAGAAGGAAATGGCAAACCACGCCATTATCCTTTCAAGAAAACCCCAAAAAGGCTCACAGAGAATAGGACAACTGAAACAACTGAACAACAACAAAGAAACTATCCTAATAGGATAGGAAATTTGAATCTCATAGAATAAGAGAAAGACAGTCAAAATCGTCTTTAGCAACCTAGTTCATAGCACATATAAATATAAATAACCTCTACAGAATCCACCAAAAGTGAACTGAATACATCAAGTAGGTCATTGAAACGTACTCCCTCTACTGGCCTAGTCACTCATTTCAGTTTTGGATAGTTTTAATTATTAGAAAATGTTACCTTATATTAAGCTGAAATCGGATTTTTTGCTACTTCCACCCATTATACCAAGATTTATACATTTAATGACCAGCAGAACCAGTGTATTACCTCTCCTACATGACAACCACACAAATATTTAAAGAAAGCTATCATGTCATCCTTCAGCCTTTTTTGTTTGTTAGTTACCTTCTAGGCTAAATAGTTCCATTTCCTTCCATTGATCTCATGCAGTATGATCTCTAGCACAGTCATCCTGATTGCCCCCTTCTCAAATTATTTCTTAAAATGTGGTACCTAGAAAAGAATGGGATTCTAGGTGTGGTCTGACAAGGGTAGAGAGTGTTAGAACTATCATCTCACTAATTTTAAACCCTATACCTTCCATTCTAGTTCATGATCACACCAGCTTTTTCATCTATCATGGCATACTCTTGACATATTTTGAGCTTGCAGTCCATTAAAAAATTGCACATCTTTTAACATAAAACATTTGTCTAATCATACCTTGCCCATATTGCATTTTGGAAACTGATTTTTTAAACCTAAGTTTAGGTCTTTATAATTATCATTAGTAAGATAATTATGGGTACCTAGATGGCTCAATGAATAGACCTGGAATCAGGAAAATCTGAGTTAAAATTTGTCCTCAGAAACTTATTAGCAGGATGACCCTGGGAAAGTCACTTAACTTGTTTGCTTCAGTTTCCTCATATTAAAAGTGGGATAATAATAGCACCTATCCTCTGGCTGTTGTGAGAATCAGATAAGATAATTAAAACATGCTTATCACAGTCCCTAGCATAGAGGAAGTATTGCATAAATGTTAGCTATTTGTCATCATAGGCCTGCTAGATAGTGCAGTGAACTGAGTACTGGGCTTGGAGTAAGGAAGGCTCATGTTTGTGAGTTCAAATCTGGCTTCAGACACGTAATAGTTATGTGGCCCTGGGGAAGTCACTTAACCCTGTTTGCCTCAGTTTCTTTATCTCTAAAATGAGCCAGAGAAGGAAATGGCAAAGCACTTCAGTGTCTTTACCAAGAAAACATCAAATGGGGTCAGGAATTATTGGAAACAACAGAACAACAATTTGTCATCATCTGATTTATAAAATGACATCACAGGACTTCTTATTAGGTTAAGTATTTTTTCTCTCTTGCTGAGATCTTTTGGGATCTGTTAAGATAACTATTCCCACCAGCCTTTCACCATCAGAACATTTGATCCAAGCCAATAAAAACTATTATAAATTACAAGGCCAAAAGAAAGATCCTTGGAATGCTACATTAGACATCTCTCTTCAGGTTGATATTGGACCCTTAGCAAATAGGCTTTTTTTGGTATAGTCATTCAACCATGTTTAAGCCTATTAAATCTGTCTGTCTTATCATCTAGCTCATCTTTATCTATTTTACGCACACACACACACACACACACACGAGCACATACACACACACACACATAAATGAGATACTTCCATTAAATAATTTGATAAAAACCTAGAGAATTCACTCCTTGAAGCAGGGATAGAACTTCATTTTCTCTGTGTCTTCAGTGCTTAGTACAATGCTTGGTACAGAAAAATAGTTTAATAAAAGCTTGATTGAAAATTTATAACATTCCTTTAAGCTATCAATCCAGTACCCCTTTAAAAAAGAAATAAAGTTAGCATGATACGTCCTTGTCTTCATGACATCTTGTCTACTTCTAGTAATCATCACTTTCCATACAAACCCAGGGTGTCTATCTGTATCTGTGTTCCCCTTGGAAGGGCAGAACTTTGGTATATAAAATGTCATGTCTGTACAGAATTGTAAAAATATCCAAGGTACTCATGAATGAATATTGATAAAGGGAATACACAAATGAAAGGATTTCTATAGACTAGAATGTGCATCCCTGGTGTGGTCTATCTTGGTTAAGACATATTCTCTTTAGTACAGGGTTTCTTGACCTTTGTGTCATCGACACCATTAGAATCATTAAGACTACGGAACTTTCAGATAAATATTGTAAATGAATAAAATACAAAGTATTATAAAGGAAAATAATTATTTTGAAGTGTTATTACTTTTTTAAAAACAAATTCACAGAACCCAGATTACTAACCCCTGCCCTAGAACTGTTGTATCACACTTTATACCTGACAGCCACTTTGAGGAAGGCATGTATTTTAGGGTATTTTTTCCCTAGTGGTGATGAATTTGCACTGATGCAACTTCATTCTCTTAAAAATAACTGATTTTTGACCAGGAGCTTTGTTATGATTCACGCTGCTCTTTGCACCTCCATTTCCTACTCCAATCAGTTCTTTCTACTTATATAATCCTAACTCCTACAAGTTAGTCTCATCAAATTTGGAAATCTGTCTCTGCCTTCACAGTGAAACTCTGTAGCTGTTTACCTAGAAGAGAAGTTATTGCAAGAGCTTGGGCTGAGATTAGGGTTTGGGGGAGACAAGATTTCTTCAGCACTGGGAGTTTTACACTAAGCAAGTGTCATGGCAGATAGTGGTGAACTAAGGGAAGCATACATAGAGGAAACTGGGGTTTCCTCTGCTAACAGTGAGGAGAGGTACTTAACTCCTTCCTCTCCACTTTATCTTTTCCATCACTTCTTCCTGCTAGAAGATCATGTGCAAAAATCCAAAGTTTATTCTTTAAAGTTCATTTATATTCATACTCAGTTTTGAATTCACAGGATATATAAAGTAACTGATTCCAATTGCCCTGGTGTGTGTTTCATTATCTGTGAATAAAGTGTTGTAACAGATGAAAGGGGAGCAAGAAAGAGACAGAAGAAGGAAAAGGAGGAAGAGGAAGATGAGCTGGAGTTGGAGGGGTGTGTCTGGACCATTCTGTTTAAGTCGCCAGGATTATGTCTTGTCTGGGAGATTGAACTAAATAATAAAAATTGTACTGTTTTTTATAATTTATAAAGGTTACCGAAGCAAACTAGAATTGCATTCTAGTTATTTTTTTTCTTTTTACTTCTTTTAGTGAAGAGCAAGCCAATCACCATAGCTCTTAAGGGTCAGGCCTGTGGGAATTCTATACTGTATGCTTTCTCCATTGATCGCCCACCTACACATATGCAGAGAAATCTCTGTAGCAGTAGAACCAAGTGCAGTGAACAAAAAATAGGTCACGCCCAGTGGGAAACTAAAAGTAGTGACTTGAAAAGTTTGATGATGGCAAAATTCCAAGTGTTAGGGCCTTTCAATGAAGTGGTTAGCCTCCCCCTACCTCCCTTATACAGCCTACCCTCAAACAAACCTGGCTTTAACAGGAAACTCAAAAAAGCTAGTAAATTGAGTTAAAATATTGGCTCAATATTAACCCTCTTTCTGGCTTCTGGTACTATATACTAACTGCTCAGAATGCTTTACTAGATTCTGATTTCCTAGTCCTCTTGCCCATCTCCCTTAACCCTTGTTTGCAGTCCCGTTCTTTGTGATCCCTCCTTTTTCTTTTAATATTGTCCTTCCTATTGTTGAAGAATTATCTGACCAGATTCCAGGTTCTATTGTCTTTTAGTCTTTTGAATAATAAGCTTCTTTTTAGTTTTCCATATGATTCTGAATTAAGGCTTCTCCTGGACCCATTGTGTTTGTGACTCCAAACCAGATTACTTGATTACCAGATTACAAACCAGATCACTCTTTTTATATTTACCTACCTCTTCAGAACTTGCTAAGGTTTCACCTAACCCCTTTGCCATCTATGACCATACATACATGTTAGGCACTTATCTTGAATTAAAAATTCCAGCTATGATCACAAAATGTATGTTAACAACTTGCTTGTATTGAAACACCAGGCCCATAACTCTATTTGTGCATCTTCTAAGTCTAAGCTATGCAGAGAGACCAGGTATTTGATGGTGCAATATAGCAGAAAAAGCCTTAGAACTTCAAGATCTGAGTTGTGTCTGAGCTTTATCAAGCTTTGACAAATAATACCCATGTGACCAGGGGATTGTCACTTCTTTGCTCTGGAATTTAACTTTGCTGAATGTTCCCTCAGTTGTGAAATGGGGAGGGAGGCATTAGTGGGGTTAACTACCTTGAAAGTTGATTATGAGAAAAGTATTTTGCAATAGCAACTGTTTAAATCTTAATCTTCGCTAATTTGGCATGTAACTTTGGGAAAGCTACTTCCTGCTCTGGGTTATAGACAAAATGAGGGATTTCCACTAGAAAGATAATTTTATAAATTCTCTTCCAATGTGATTAGTCAACAATTCTTTTGATTCTGTGTCCATCACAAAACAATGTATAGATATAGTTAAGTTGAAATAATTCCAAAGAAAAGAAAAAAGTATGTTTTTTTGTAAAATTTTTCTAAGCTATACTTCATAAACATGTATTTCTTACTTTTATTTAAAAGTTATTTTTTAAAGTATAGCATGTCTACTCTCAAAATACCTGTTCTGTTTTATCTCTTATGTTCATTTATCCCCCACAGTATTCTATTTGTGCTGTTAACTCTAGAACAAAACTGTGACAATCTGTCCCTCCCAAAATAGAATGAAGAGAGACTCTGGTATATTTTACTATAGGCAATAAGTATTTTAAAAATACAAAAAAGAGAGAAAGAAAAGAAACTTTTACTAATTCTTTGGTAATTAAAATACTTTTTCCTCCTTAAAAGAATGAAATAGTTAGTATCTGTGGTTTAGTTGCCTTACCCTGAATTTTAATTAATTTTGGAAATTCATTATAATAAGTAAGTCTGGATTCGGAACTGGGGGCCTAAGTTCAAATCCTAATGCTGTGTCCTTAGGCAAATCACTTAAACTTGCTGGGCCTCATTTCCTTATTCATAAAAAAAGGAGATTGGCCTAAATGGAACCTAAATCATACGAACAATTTTATGAAATACATCTAACAAAGAATATTTGATTTTTTCTTTTGCTCTCTTACAACTTTTGTTTTGTTATTGTTATCCAGCTTCATGACCCCATTTGCATTCCCTTGGCAAAAATACTAGAATAGTTTGCTATTTCCCTCTCCAGCTCATTTTACAGAAGAGAAAACTGAGGCAAACAGGGTTAAATGATTTACCCAGAGTTACACAGCTAGTACATGTCTGAGTCTGAATTTGAATTCAGGTATTCCTGACTCTGTACCCAGTAACCTATCCTCTGTACCACCTATATGCCCTATCTCTTACAACTAGAATATCTTAATATAGTGGAAAACTTGAAGACTTGAAATTGGAAGCCAATGGTTTGTATCTTGGTTCTGTAACCTCTACCCTTTTGAATTTGCACAAATCATTTCACACATCTGTGCCTCAGTTTTCCTATTTGTAAAATGAAAAGATTGGAAAAAGAAGATGTCAAAGTTCCTTTTTATCTCTAATCCTCTGAATCTAAAGACAATCTTGGTAACTCTAGCCATGTCAGTATAATTTTTATGATTTTAAATATCATAACAATCCATACTAAATAGAATTTTTAAGGTAATGCCCAATTTGGGGTATTTGGATTCAAAAACTAACCTCTAAACACATTAATTTAGTTTTGAACAGTCATAACTGTAGGAGACATACAAGGTATCTCAATAGTCTTAGTTCAGTTTTAAGCTTAAAACTTTTGGGATAGCCTGTATGTTAAGGCAAATAATTACTAATTATAATTACTAACACAATATACAGAATGGGAAAGATAAAATTGAAGAAATTTTATCCTGGTAATTAAAGTGAAGATAATCACAATTTTTTGCTTCTTTTTAATATTTGCTTTAGTTCCCTGCCTGACTTTTGGTATGTAAAAGAAACCCACTATTTGTGAGATTATGCTACTTGTCTTCCTTCTTAGAAATTACTCCTCCATCTAAATACATGCTGGGCATTTGAATAGTAAAAATAATTATTTGAGTGTTTAATTTTAGTGTCACATACTATGGCTAAGTTTTTGTGTAAGTTGCATGTGCTCAGGATCTTATGCAATTGGTTTATCTTAGAATTTTAATAAGCAATTGCACTTACTAAATTAGAATAAATAAAGAAGTTGAGTTTATTCAAACCCCATAATACAAGATATCGGTGTTTAAAGATATATTTGTTGTTTCTGGCTGCTTTAGTGTCTTATAACAGATATTTACTAAGCAATATAATCCATTCAAATTAGAAAGTTTTCTCTACTTTTCTTCAATAATATGTTAATAGATAATAGATGGCATAGCTACTAAAAAATACTTGGTCAGATTTTTCTTCAATGAGTAACTTGATTTATACTTTTTTTCCAAAATAAATGTTGTCGAGGAGCAGAGCCAAGATGGTGCTGTGAAAGGAGGGAACTACCAAAGCTCTCTCACAAATTCTGTCAGATACATCTAAAAAAGTGAATCTGAGCAGATTTGAGAGAGGCAGAAGCCACTAGTAGACTGAGAGGGGCAAGAGTGCAGGGCACATGGAACCCACCAGACCACACCACCCAGGAACAGCAGAGGAACCCAGCAAGTGCACAAGTCTGGAAGAGCACTGGGTGAATGAAACACGGGAACAGGAACAGGCCCAGGGTGGAAGCACCAGCTGTAGCAGAGATCGAGCCCCAGGTCTCTCAGCCGAGGACAGGAGTCTGTCAGAGCTACAGGAGACACCAGCACAGAACCTGTGGCCATGAGCACAACTACCTTGGAGATCTCCAACCCTGAGTCTAAAGGTATGAAATGCCTTATTGAAGTTCTGGGAGCCATGATAGCCAGGTAAATCGGCTCTTCCTCCCTCTGTCACCCAGAGAATACTCCATTGGGAGAAACCTGAAATAGAGGACCAAGAAATGGGACTTCAGTAGCTTTTTAGTAAGAGAAGTTGGAGAAAGGGCCCTTCTTTTGGTGCTGGAAGGAGACTAGTGCAGGAAGAGAGGTGTGCCAGCAAGCTCCATCTCAGCAGAACAGTGAGAGTTACTGAGCCCAAGGGGGGTGGAGCTAGCAAACCTCAACACCAGGACACAGACATGCCTTTGCACAGCCAGGGGAAGTGGCAGACACCAGCACAGACAACAGCTGAGACCACCCATGCTGTAGAGCAGACCAAGGGAAGAGGAGACTTCCAGCAGCCACACCACCCCTTCCCCATAACTCATGAAACCAGAGGCCATAGAACACAAAGTCAGTGAGCAGGCCCACAGTTCCCAACACAAGAAGCTGGGAAAAGAGCTCCCTGAGCCTCAGAAGCAGAGATCCACTTTAGAAGTTGTGGGGAGGTGGGGTGAGAAGGAAACACCAGGAAAAAAGCATACTAAAAAGCTTAAGACTATAGATTCCTATTACAGAGACAGAGAAGATCAAAATACCAACTCAGAAGAGGACAGCAAGAACACTCTACCCACATCTGAAACCTCAAAAAAGAATGTAAACTGGTCTCCAGCCAAAAAAAGCATTCCTGAAAGAACTCAAGGAGGACTTTAAAAACCAAATTAGAGAGGTAAAAGAAAAAATGGGAAAAAATGGGGAAAAAGTCACTGATGAGAATAAATATTTGAAAAGGAAAATTGGCAAAATAGTAAAGGTGATTCAGAAAATAAATGGAGAAAATGTCTCATTGAAAAATAAAATCAACCAAATGGAAAAGGAGATAAAGAAGCTAAATGAAGAAAATAATACATTAAAAATTAGAATTCAGCAAGTTAAAGATAATGACTCTAAGAGACATCAAGAATCAGTCAAACAAGCTTTTTCGGTTCCTGGCTTCCAAGATGACCAAGAAGAGGAGGAACAATGGGTGCGCCAAGAAGGGCCGCGGCCACGTGCAACCCATCCGTTGCACCAACTGCGCCCGCTGCGTGCCGAAGGACAAGGCCATCAAGAAATTTGTAATCCGCAACATCGTGGAAGCTGTGGCCATCAGGGACATCTCCGAGGCCAGCGTCTTCGACTCCTATGTGCTGCCCAAACTGTATGTGAAACTACATTACTGTGTGAGCTGCGCTAGCCACAGCAAGGTAGTGAGGAATCGCTCCTGTGAGGCTCAGAAGGATTGGACGCCCCCACCCCGATTCAGACCTGCAGGTGCTGCCCCCAGACCCCCTCCAAAGCCCATGTAAAGAGCTGTCCATCAACATTCCTGAACCGATCAGAGGAAAATAAAATGGTTGGTCTATCTTAAAAAAAAAAAGAATCAGTCAAACAAAATCAAAAGAATGAAAAAATAGAAGAAAACATGAAATATCTGATTGGAAAAACAACTGACCTGGAAAATAGATGCAAGAGAGACAATCTAAGAATTATTGCTCTACCTGAAAGCAATCATGAAAAAAGAGCCTGGACAGCATCTTCCAAGAAATCAAGGAAAAATGCCCCAAGTACCTAGAACCAGAGGGTAAAATAGTCATCAAAAGAATCTATGGATCAACCCCTGAAAGAGATCTCAAGTTGAAAACTCCAAGGAATATTATTGCCAAATTTCAGAATTATCAGGTCAAGGAGAAAATACTGCTAGCAGCCTGAAAGAAACAATTCAAATATCACAGAACTACAGTCAGGATCACCCAGGTTCTTGCAACTTCTACAATAAAAGAAAGGAGGAATTGGAATATCATATTCCAAAAGGCAAATGAGCTTAGACTACAACCAAGAATCAACTACAGAGCAAAATTGAGCATAATTTTTCAGGCAAGGATATGGACATTCAATGAAATAAGGAAATTCCAGACCTTCCTGACAAAAAGGCCAGAGCTCAATGGAAAATTTGATCTTCAAATACAAAACTCAAGAGGACATGAAAAGGTAAACTGAGGAAAAACAATGTTATTCAATAAGGGAAAATTGTTTACATACTTATACAGGATTATATATATGTCAATTTTGAGAATGGTACAATTATTATGATGATTGAAAGGGATATTCATAGACTGAGGGTGTAGGTATAAAGTAACTGATGTGATGATTAAAAAAACATAATTAAGGGATGTAAAGGGATTGTTCTGGGAGAAGAGGTAAGGAGGAGGTAGAAAAGGGTAAATTATGCCACATGAAGAGGCACAAAAACATAGAGGGAAAAGAAGGGAGGGAAAAAGCAATGTTTGAGATTTACTCTCATTGGATTTGTTTCAAGGAGGGAATAACATGCTCTGACAAATATATAAATCAAATTTTTCCTACAGCCTGTAGGAGGAGAAAAGGGAAAGAAAAGGGGAGGGAGTGGATAAAAGGGAGGGAAGGAGTTGCAAGGGTAAGAAAAGGGAGGTGTGTCACTAATGAGGGACAATTTAGGAAGACAGTGGTCAAAAGCAAAAGTCTTCTAAGGATTGGAAGGGAGAAGGGAGATATAAAGGCATAAATGGGGGGGGGATAGGATGGAGAAAAAGACACAGACAGTAATTGTAATAGTAAATGTGAATGGAATGAACTCTCCGATAAAACAGAGGCAGATAGTATAACGGATTAAAAACCATAATCCTACAATAGTTTGTTCACAAAAAAACACATTTGAAACAGGGAGATACACACAAGGTAAAGGTAAAAGGTTGGAGTAGAATATATTGAGCTTCAGGTAAAGAAAAAAATAGCAGGGGTAGCAATGATAATATCACACAAAGCAAAAGCAAACACAGATCTAATTAAAAGAGATAAGGAAGGACACTATATACTGCTTAAAGGCACCATAGACAATGAAGCAATGTCATTACTTAACATATATTCACCAAGTGGTATAATGTACAAGTTCTTAGAAGAGAAGTTAAGGGAGTTACAGGAAGAAATAGAAGGCAAAACTATACTAGTGGGGAACCTCAACCTTCCCCTCTCTGAACCTGATAGATCTAACCTTAAAATAAACAAGAAAGAAGTTAAGGAATGGAATTTTAGAAAAGGTAGGTATGATACACCTTTGGAGATAACTGAATGAGGATAAAAATGAATATACCTTTTTCTCAGTGATATATTGCACATACTCAAAAATTGACCACGTACTAAGGCATAAAAACCTCCCACTAAAGTGAAGAAAGGCAGAAATGGTCAATGTATCCTTTTATGATCATGATGCAATTAAACTTATTTGTAATAAAGGACAGTGAAAAGATAAACTAAAAATTAATTGGAAACTAAATAACCTGATCCTAAAGAATGAGCAAGTCAAAGAACAAATCATACTTATGGGATGCAGAAAAAGCAGTTCTTAGGGGAAGTTTTATATCTCTAAATGCTTATATAAATAAAATAGAGGAAAAGGAGATCAATGGATTGGGCATGCAACTGAAAAAGCTACAAAAAGAACAAATTTAAAATCCACAATTAAATACCAAATTGGAAATACTGAAAACCAAAGTTGAGATTAATAAAATTTAAATCAAGAGAACTATTGAACTAATAAACAAAGCTAAGTGTTGGTTTTATTAAAAAAATAAAATCAACAAATTGTTGGTTAATTTAATTAGAAAAAAGAAAGAAAACCAAATTACCAATATTAAAAATGACAAGGGTGAATTCACCTCCAATGAAGACGAAATTAGAACAATAATTAGGAATTATTTTGCCTGATTGCATGCGCATAAATATGACAACCTGAGGGAAGTGGATGAAAATTTACAAAAATATAAATTTCCCAGGTTAACAGAAGAGGAAATAAAATACCTAAATAACAACATCTTAGAAAAAGAAATTGAAAAAGCCATCAATGAAATCCCTAGGAAAAATCTCCAGGGCCCGATGGTTTTACATGTGAATTCTATCAAACATTTAAAGAACAATTAATCTCCATGTTGTATCAAATTCTTTTTATGACATAAATATGCTACTAATACCTATATTAGGAAGAGTCAAAACAGAGAAAGAAAATTATAGACCAATTTCCCTAATGAATATTGATGCAAAAATTTTAAATAAAATATTAACAAAAAGATTGTAGCAACCTATCACGCGAATAAGATACCATAGGAAGGTAATATACCAGGTAGGATTTCTTCCAGGAATGCAAGGTTGGTTCTATATTAGGAAAACCATCAGCATAATAGATCATATCAAAAACAAAACTAGCAGAAACCACATGATTATCTCAATAGATGCAGAAAAAGCTTTTGACAAAATACAACATCCATTTCCATGAAACACTAAAAATGCTAGAAAGCATAGGAATACATGGAGTCTTCCTTAAAATTATAAGTAGCATCTACCTAAAACCATTGACAAGCATTATATGTAGTGGGGATAATCTAGATTTACTCCCAGTGAGATCACAGGTGAAACAAGGATGTCCATTATCACTCCTATTATTCAATTTCATACTAGAAATGTTAGCTTTAGCAATAAGAGAGGAATAAGAAAATGAAGTAATTAGAATAGGCAGAGAAGAAGCTAAGTTATCACTCTTTGCAGAAGATATGATGCTTTACTTATGCAATCCTAGAGAATCAAGTAAAAAACTATCAGAAATAATAAAAAAAAATTTTAGCAAAGTTGCAGAATATAAAATAAATCCACATAAATCCTTGGTATTCCTATATGTTACTAACAAAGTCCAACAGCAAGAGATAGGATGAGAAATTCCATTTAAAGTTACTATAGACACTGTAAAATATTTGGGAGTCTACTGGCCAAGAAAAACCCAGAGCCTATATGAACGTAAATATGAAACATTTTTCACACAAATAAAGTCAGATGGAAATAAATGGGAAAACATCAATTGCTCATGGTTAGGCCGAGGTAATATAATAAAAATGACAATTTTGCCTAAATTAATTTACTTACTCGGTGCCATACCAATTGAACTATCAAAAAAATTACTTTACAGAGCTGGATAAATTAATAATAAAATTCATCTGGAAGAACAAGGTGCAAAATATCAAGGGAATTAATGAAAAGAAATAGTAAGGAAGGTGGCCTAGCCATACCAGATTTTAAACTGTACTATAAAGAAGCAGTCATCAGAACTCCTTGGTACTGGCTAAGAAACAGTGTGGTGGATCTGTAGGTTAGCAATATACTCTTTGATAAACCCAAAGAATCCAGCTTCTGGGGTAAGAATTCACTATTTCACAAAAACTGCTGAGAAAATTGGAAAAATGGTAGGGCAGAAACTGGGCATAGACCAATATCTTACACCGTATACCAAAATAAAGTCAAAATGGGTTCACAATTTAGGAATAAAGGCTGAAAATATAAGCAATTTGGTAGAGCAAGAAATAGTTTGCGTATCAGATTTATGGGAAAGGGAAGAATTCGTGACCCAACAAGAGATAGTGAGTATTACAAAATGCAAAATGGATAATTTTGACTATGTTAAACTGAAAAGTGTTTGTATAAACAAAGCAAATGCAACAAAGACTAGGAGGAAAGCAGAAAATTGGGAGAAAATCTTTACAAGTGTCTCTGATAAAGGCCTCATCTCTAAAATATACAGGAAACTGAGGCAAATTTAAAGGAATACAAGTCATTCCCCAATTGAGAAATGGTCAAAGGCTATGAATAGGCAGTTTTCAGAGGAAGAAATTGAAGATATCTACAGGCATATGAAAAAAATGCTCTAAATTACTATTGATTAGAGAAATGCAAATCAGAACAACTCTTAGGTACCATATCTCTCCTGTCAGATTGGCTAATGTGACAAAACAGGAAATTGATAAATGCTGCAGAGGATGTGGGAAAATTGGAACACTGTTACAATGTTGGTGGAGTTGTGAACTTATCCAGGCATTCTGGAGAGAAATTTGGAATTATGTACAAAAGTCTATAAAAATGCACATACTCTTTGACCCAGCAATACCACTTCTAAGGTTGTATCCCAAAGAGATCAAAGATGTTGGAAAGAGACCCGTCTGCACAAAAATATTTATAGCAGCTCTTTCGTGGTGGCAAAGAACTGGAAATCAAGGGGATGCCCATCAATTGGGGAATGGCTAAACAATTTGTGATATGTAAACGTAATGGAATACTATTGTGCTATCAGAAATGGGGAAGATACAGACTTCATAATAACCTGGAATGACCTATATGAACTGATGCTGAGTGACAGGAGCAGAACCAGGAGAACACTGTACACAAACACAGTCATATTGCTTCTGTGATGACTGACTTTGATAGACTTGGCTCTTATCAACAGTACAGGCTTCAAGGACAGCTCCAAAGGACTCATGATGGAAAGAGCTATCTACATCCAGAGAAAGAACTATAGAGTCTGGATGCAAATTGAGGCAAACTATTAGCTCTCTTTTTTCCTTTTTTTTGGGGGGGGTGTTGTTTCTTTTTTCTCATGATTCATTGAATTGGTCATAACTCTTCTTTACAACTTGACTATTATGTAAAGTTTAATGTGAAGGTATATGTAGAACATATATCAGATTCTATACCCTCTTTGGGGGATGGGTGTGGGGGGGAGGGAAAGGAGGGGAAGAAAATTTGGAGCTCAAAAACTTGTGCAACTGAGTGCTGTAAACTAAAAATAAAAAATCAATGTCCATCTTCATTTTTCAGCATTCAGTCTGAATTAAATATTTGTGGTTAAACAGTGGATGCACTCAAGCAGAACACTATATACTATCAATTAAATAATGAACATGAAAACAAAACTAAGAAGCAACCAAATTATTATCTATTGCAATGCCCAATCTTGGACCCCAGAGAGTGAGTGATGAAACATTATCCTCCTCTCAGGAGAGAGTGGGGCAACTATAGGTATGGAATGTACATACACATTTAGATTCAGTTGCGTATAGGAAAATGATTTTGATGTAAAAACAAAGGTATGATAATTAACAAAATAAAATGGATATATAAATATATGTATAATTTTTCAATTTCCTAGGAAAATATACATTTAAAATATATTTGCTATGCTTATCTAAAGGTTAATCAGATATTCTTTGTTAACTTCACCCTCATAATTAGGTGAATTAAAAGTATAAACTTAGAATTCTCTTTGTACTCTTGTCTGAAAAAAAAATTTACAAAAATAGCAATGGCTGCCAAAAGCCTATTGAATAACTGACAGAAGTACTCTTCTGTAGAGATTTCATATGCATCATATCTAAGCTCTAACTGGGGAAAAAAGGGACATCTACCATCTAAATGGCAGAATAAAGACATGCATATGAACCTTGACACTCCTCCCACACACTATTCAGTAATAAAGCAATCATTCAAGTAAAGCCCAAGTTGATAAAAATATCCTCAAAATACTTCAGTGTAGGGGATGAAGTTTGGATGGATGAACGGCATTTGGAAGGCAAAGTTGGAGATGGATTTGAAAGAAGTACTCACCCTTCTTTCTTCCCATATAAAGGTATGGTATATATATTTTAAGTGAATCTCCCTCTATCTGTTCTCTTCACTTTCGTAGATGTAATAAAGATTGGTAGAAAACAGTGTTCACTTATTTCTTTTATGGATCCACACCAGTTTATTTATATATGTTTTGTTTTTATCTACTATGACATATAGACATATCTAATATACACCTTAGCATCTTTGTCATCAAAGGTATTTAGGCAAAATTGAATATATCAATTAAACATATGTATTCAAAGTAATAGTGTCTTGAAATTTTGTGTCTTTCTAGTAATATTTCATTTACAAGGGTAAGAATTGGACCTATGATTTCATTTGTGCAGGGAGCTCCAAGGGTAAGGAACCTCCTTCCACCAATGAAGACTGGCACATTTTCTACAACTTACAGTGTTAGATGGTTATTTATAGTTCTAAAAGGGGTCTGTGGGGAGTTCAAGGAGGACTAACATCTCAGCAGGCAAGCAAAAAAAAGGATGAAGGTAAAACTGACAGGCCTCAAACCTGTCAGTTAGCTAGGAAGATGTCTACCTTAAGCATATGAAGACTTTCCCCAGTGGAGTAGGCAGATGAGAACAATGTGTTCCAGTGGGCACAAAGCTGGCTGAAGCTGTTACTGTGGAGCACTTAGAGTTTGGTCAGACATCTCAGACACCAAGGCCATTCACTGCATCCTGGGCAATCACCATTCATCTTGGCTTTTATCTTGCCACTGAACTTCCATAACTCTGGAAAAAGAAAACATGGAGATGACATGTGCAGCTCTGCCTTACTTAAATACAATTTACACATGAGTTAAGACATTACACTGTGATGTCATTGGTCCTCTTAAAAAGAAGGAACAACAATAGCCCTGAATGTTTCTCATTTAATAGGCCTGTACAATAGGATGTTGCAAGGAAGGGGGTTGATTTCTTTGACTTATATGACAATCTATGTGCATTAAAAAATCCTGACAATTCTCCAATTTTGCTGACATTTAATATTTGTAGCAAATCCTTCCTCTTGGATCCTGAACACTGTAGATAAAACATTTAATTGATTTCAATTTCCCTGTCAGCATCATTAAGTTTGAATTATATTGATGACATTATATGGCTCCCTCTGGTGTTTAATTCAACACCTGAAAAGTCATTAATTTGTCCAAAGATAACTATGCCAAGAAGTAAACAAAGAACAAACTTGTCTCTAGTGCAGACGGATTTCAGTTCAAGTTCATTAGAATTCTATTTACACTAAACTGAAGAAGGAAGGAAGGAAGGAAAAAAAGGAAAGAAGGAAGGAAGGAATGAAGGAAGGAAGACAGGGAGGAAGGGAAGGAGCAAGGAAGGGAGGGAGGAACAGAAGGAGCAAGGAAGAGAGGGAGGAAGGGAAAGTGGGACAGAGGGAGGAAAGAAGGGATGGGGAGGGAGGAGAGAAGGAAAAGAGAGGGGGATAGAATTAGGGAGGAAGGGAGGGAGGGATGGAGGAAGAAAGGAAGGAGGGAAGGAAGGAAGGAAAGAAGGAGGAAAGGAAGAAGGAAAGGAAGGAAGGAAAAGGAGAAAGAGAAAGTGAGAGAAGGAAGGAAGAAAGGAATGAGGGAAGAAAAACTTTTGTTGCAAAAAAGGAGAAGAGAAAGGATTTGAACCAAATAATGATGAAAAAAGCACATAGGTAACTTGGAATGGGGTTGCAGCAATAAAATATGTCAAAGGTTTGATTAAGGAAAAAGAAATGGTGGAACTTTGGGGAAATTGAGAAAAATTTTGATGATAATCTCTAGACTCATGTACTAGTATGGATTCTACTTTCAAGTTGAAAACAGAACTAGATCAAGGACAATTGAGGATGATATAAAAGGGATTAATGATTTAAGTAGGATCAAAGAAGATTGATGAATAGAATCCAGACTCTTGAAGGAAAAGGAAAAGGTAGTTCTCAAGAAGAAATAAATAAGGTAAGAAAATGGAAATTGAAAATTATAAAATAAAACAAACTGATACAATGTATTGATTGATGTGACAACTGAAATAAACCTAAAGTTGGTGCAAGGCTGACATGGGGGTGGTTGTTGTACCTGTGTAGTTATTGAGAACTTGAAAAAGAAGCTGAGGGAGCCAAGATGGCAGCTGGAAAGCAGGGACTTGCCTAGGGCTCTCACCCAGGACCCTCCAAACACTGATAAAAAATGGCTCTGAACAAATTCTAGAACTGCAGAACCCACAAAATAGCAGAGGGAAGCAGGGCTCCAGCCCAGGACAGCCTGGATTGTTGCAGGGTAAGTTCTATCATGCATGGAGCTGGGAGCAGAGTGGGGCAGAGCCCAGAGTGGGCTGTGCCCAGACCAACCAGACTGGGAGCCAGGTGGAACAGGCCCTAGTACCCTGAATCAGTGAGATGTGGCAGTTACCAGACTTCTCAACCCACAAACACCAAAGACAACAGAGAAGGTTAGTGGGAAAAGCTCAGCGGACAGAGTGAAAGAAGGAGTTCACTGTTCAGCCACCACCCCAGGGGCAGCAGAGATGGTGCAGCTACATAACTACAGCTGCAGTTGCTTCCGGCTTCAGGCTCTCCTGGTGGGAGGAATTAAGTGATGCATCAGAGCAGGAGTCCAGAGCCTGCTTAAGATCTGACACAAATTCCAGGTTGGCAGTTTTGGGGGGAGAAGGATCCCTGATGTGGCAGAGGTTGCTGTGTAGAAATAGGTCAGAAAACAATAATGCAGCCCCTCAAGCTTGGAACAAAGTATTCTATACTCTACAAGCAGTCATACCCCAACAAAAAACTCAAAGGTCAAGTACTTGGCTGGGAGCACTGCCAGGCAGCGAAAATGGACTCAGATGCAGTCTCAGACTTTGGAATCTGTCTTTGGTGACAAAGAGACCAAAACATACAGCCAGAAGAAGTCAACAAAGTCAAAGAGCCTACCACAAAAGCCTCCAAGAAAAACATGAACTGGTCTCAGGCCATGGAAGAGCTCAAAAAGGAGTTGGAAAAGCAAGTTAGAGAAATAGAGTAAAAATTGGGAAGAGAAATGAGAATGTGAGAAAACCATGAAAAACAAGGCAATGAGTGACTAAAGGAGACCCCAAAAAATACTGAAGAAAACAAAACCTTAAAAATAGACTAACTCAAATGGGAAAAGAGCTCCAAAAAACCAATGAGGAGAAGAATGACTTGAAAGGCAGAATTAGCCAAATGGAAAAGGAGGTCCAAAAGACCACTGAAGAAAATACCAACTTAAAAATTAGATTGGAGCAAGTGGAAGCTAGTGACTTTATGAGAAATCAAGATATTATAAAACAGAACCAAAGGAATGAAAAAATGGAAGACAATGTGAAATATCTCCTTGGAAAAACCACTGACCTGGAAAATAGATTGAGGAGAGATAATTTAAAAATTATTGGACTACCTGAAAGCCATGATCAAAAAAGAGCCTAGATATCATCTTGCAAGAAATTATCAAGGAGAACTGCCCTGATATTCTAGAGCCAAAAGGTAAAATAGAAATTGAAAGAATCCACCGGTTGCCTCCTGAAAAAGATCCCCAAAATAAGACTCCTAGGAACATTGTTGCCAAATCCCAGAGCTCCCAGATCAAGGAGAAAATACTGCAAGCAGCCAGAAAGAAACAATTTGAGTATTGTGGAAACACAGCCAGTATAATACAAGATCTAGAAGCTTCTACATTAAGGGATCGAAGGGCTTGGAATACGATATTCCAGAGGTCAACGGAGCTAGGATTACAACCAAGAATCACCTACCCAGCAAAACTGAGTATCATGCTCCAAGGCAAAATATGGATTTTCAATAAAATAGAGAACTTTCAAGCTTTCTCAGTGAAAAGACCAGAGCTGAATAGAAAATGTGACTTTCAAACACAAGAATCAAGAGAAGCATGAAAAGGTAAACAAGAAAGGGAAATCACAAGGGACTTACTAAATTTGAACTGTTTTGTTTACAGTCCTCTATGGAAAGATGATGTGTATAATTCATGAGACCTCAGCATTAGGGTAGCTGAAAGGAATATATATACACATACATACATACATACATACATACATACACACATATATATATGTACATACATATACATATACATATACATATACATATACATATACATATACATATACATATACATATATATAGACAGTGGGCACAGGGTGAGTTGAATATGAAGGGATGATATCTAAAAAAATAAAATCAAATTAAGGGATGAGAGCGGAATATATTGACAGAGGGAGAGGGGGAGAGATGGAATGGGGCAAGTTGTCTCACATGGAGGTGGCAAGAAAAGGTAGTTCTGTTGGGAGGGAGGGCGGGGCAGGTGAGGGGGAATGAGTACTCTATACTCTACAAGCAGTAGAACGACGAAAAACTCAAGGGTCAAGTACTTGGCTGGGAACACTGCCAGGCAGCGAAAATGGACTCAGATTCAGTCTCAGAATTTGGAATCTGTCTTTGGCAACAAAGAAGACCAAAACATACAGCCAGAAGAAGTCAACAAAGTCAAAGACCCTACATCAAAAGCCTCCAAGAAAAACATGAACTGGTCTCAGGCCATGAAGAGCTCAAAAAGGATTTGGAAAAGCAAGTTAGAGATGTGGAGGAAGTGGAGGAAAAATTGGGAACAGAAATGAGAAGGATGTGAGAAAACCATGAAAAACAAGGCAATGACTGACTAAAGGAGACCCAAAAAAATACTTGCTTTCATTGGATTTGACTTGGGGAGGGAGTGATGTGCACATTCATTTGGGTATCTTACCCTACAGGAAAGAAGGAGGAAGGAGATCAAAAAGGGGGGACAATTGGAGGGGGCAGATAGGGGAAGGAGGTAATCAAAAGGAAACGCTTTTGAAAAGGGACAGGGTCAAGGGAGAAAATTGGATAAAGGGGGATAGGCTAGGAAGGAGCAAAATATAATTAGTCTTTCACAACATGAGTATTATGGAAGGATTTTGCATAATGATACACATGTTGCCTCATAAAAACTGGTAAGAACATAGTTGTTGAGTCTCTAATCTTAATAGGCTTGCCAGGGATATGTTTTCCTTATATTTTAAGCATTGAACCAGATGATTAAATCCATTTTTGGAGAGGAACTTAGCCAATTATTCACTCCCCAAATTAAATTTTCTCTTCTGCATTCCATGCCTGGGAAGACTTTCAGGAACTGATGCAAAGTGAAGTGTGAAAAATCAGAAGAATTTGCACAGTAGTAGCAATATTATAAAGATAATCAAATATGAAAGACAATACATCTGATCAACACAATGACCCACCACAATTCAAAATTGTGAATTGTGAAATAAAATTTTGAAATTATGAAAAATTTTCTAAATGTAGAGAAATGATAGACTCATAGTACAGATTGAAGCACATTTTATCCTCTCTTTTTAATTTTCTTTCCCCCTCAAAAATGTCTAATGAAGAAATTTGTTTTGTGTGACTTAATATTTATAATAAGTTTGGTATTTATTACCTTCTCAATGAGTGGGGAGTTTATGAGAAAGGGAGAAAATCTGGAAGTGAGAATAAAATTAAATTAAATTTATAAAAAGGCTTAGTAACTAATCAACACAATAACCAATAATAATTCCAAAAAAAACTCATGGGGAAGTATGCTATCACCCCTCCAGATCAGAAATCATGGTCTCAGAATGTAGACGGAAACATGTTTTCTTTTGGTGGGGGATTGTTAATATGGAAATTACTTTTGTATAACTACATATTTTTAATATTTTACTTGCTTTTTAGATGGGCAGAGGAGGGGAAGGAAATAATTCAGAACTTAAATTTATAAAATTGAATTTAAACTCTAAAAAGAAAAAAAATCATATAAATAAAATATATGCAAGATGGCCAACTCAATGGAAAGCTCACCTCTGAAAAAGAATTATTGGGGAAATATCTTCTCATATCTCCTCTTTAGGGCCATGTTCATTGCTTATTGTTTCTAATTGCACAAGTTTGAGCTTATGAAGAAGAGAGAGAGAGAGAGAGAGAGAGAGAGAGAGAGAGAGAGAGAGAGAGAGAGAGAAAGATACCAGTTTTTTCTAAAAATTACCTGTGAGGTGACAACTCAAAAGAGCTGATGTTATATTGGACTGCATTAAGAGAAGTATAGATTTTATAATGAGAAAGATTATAGTACCATTGTACTCTGCCCTGTTGACCTCATCTGGAACCTTGTGTTCAGTTCTGGATAAAAGTTTAAGAACATTATGCTTGGGCAGCTAGGTGGTGCAGTGAGTACAGCACTGACACTGGAGTCAGGAAGACCTGAGTTCAAATCTGGCCTTAGACACTTGACACACTTACTAGCTGTGTGACCTTGGGCAAGTCACTTAACCCCAATTGCCCTGCCTTCCCTCCTCCAAAAAAAGAACATTATGCTGCTAGACATTTTCCAGAGAAAAGAAGCCAAGATAATCAAGGGCACTGCCTCCATGTATTATGAGGATCGCTTGAAAAAACTGGACATGTTTAGCCTGGAGAAAAAAAAAAGAATCATGAATCACAACCCATATTATTTTCTGATCTATACATCTCTATCTTCTCCAAATATCTGCCTTCAAGTTTTTGAGGGGACATCATGTGGAAAAGAAATTAATTTCGCTCTATTTGGACCAAAAAAATGAAATCAGGAGCCAAAGGTGAGAGTTGCAAAGGAACAACTTGGTGTCAGCAAAAATTTCATAAAATTGAAACTATCCATGAGTAGAAGAATGCATCCCTTCAAGAATTAGTCATTTCTCTTTCCTTAGAAATCTTCAAGAGAAGGTTTGAGGAGCTTTTGTCAGCATGGTACTGTGGGGATTCATTTCACATGTGGGTTGAATTAGAGGGCCTCTGAAATCTTTCCAACTGTCGCAGTCTGTGACTGTATGATTCTGTGATTCTAATTCCTGACTGTTATTCCCAATTCCTGACGAGTTGGAGTCTAAAATGGCCACTCTTCTGTTATCAGAGATGAGAATAGATCACTAGAAAAGTATTTACAAACCTCCTCAATTTCCAATGCATTTGTTGTCTTTACAATTACATTTATAATACTCTTGAGATAACTGGGCTCACTTCAGTCTCACACCATGATTTATACAAACTTGTCTTCCCCTTCACTGCATATTGCTACTTCAAAAGACCTTATAAGTACTCAATCCTTACCATGCCTTTCTGCATTTTTAATAAACACAATGAGTTCATGCTCTAAACTGGTGTTGAATTTTGCATTGTGGCTATACCTCTTCACCTACAGGAATGTCCTTTTTTTAATTGGTAAGAACAATTCCAGGTTCTTTTGGCTTTTTTAGTATGGCAATTACTAAACATTTTTTTATGTTTCTGCAGAAAATGGTGATAATCAAAATCTATATATGTAACTGATTATTTTCCACTTTATATACGGTGTTTAAAGGTTTATAAATTATTGAAATACTCAACTCATTTACTCTTTGTCTGGGCATGTGCTAATTTTATATTTATTTTGCAAATGAGAAGACTGAGACTCAGACATCTTAAACAACTTGCCCATGTTGGTGATAATAGTGATGGAGCTTGGATTTATACTCTACTAACTCAGAAACCAGCACTCTTCCTAGAATGATATGCTTTTCCTCTCTCCCAGCAACTAGGTGGCACAGTAGTAGATAGAGCACTAGAACTAGAATTAGGAAAAATACTTGAGTTTAAATCTGGCCTCACATACTTACTAGCTCTGAGACCCTTCATATGTTATATAATTTCTTTCTAAATATCCTCAATTTTAAAATGCGGATTATATAATACCTACCTCTAAGGACTGTTCTGAAAATCAAATGATGTATTTGTAAAAATTTGTAAAACTTCATGCCACATAGTAGGTGCTTAGTAAATGCTTATTTCTTTCCTTGTTTCCCAATGGTAAATGGCCTTAATGCCAATTATGTTATAAAGTAGTGTATATTTTGTGCTTTTCAAAATAGCAAGTTAGTTTAGAAACAGTCTACATAAAGAAATTGTATAATTAATAATTAATTCAGAAATTCTGGGTTTTAGTCATTCCTTTGATTTTTCCAAGGTGTAAAGTTAAATGTAAATACTTTAAGTACCTTTGCTGCAAATGAATGAAATCTATAGTTCTAATGAATGTTTAAAAATAAAAGCAATAATTATTTGACATGATTGATATGTTATGTTCTAAAAATCCCTAACCCATCTTCTTTAGTCATTACAGAAAAGATACAAAATTCATTTATTTTCCCAAGTCTTATAATATATCAGTAAATCTTTTTTTTACCCCAAGGTCGTATAATCTCCTAATATATTTGAAGTGAGACCAAACAGGGCTTACAAAGTGAACAAAAACTGAAATAATTCCACATTGTCATCATCATCATCATCATCACGATCACCACCACCACCACCACCACCACTGTATTATGTAATACCCATATATTGTTAAGCATTTTCAACTACACTGAATCATTTGGATGAAAATTCTTCCCCCACCCTTCCTGAATCACTTATTCATCCAGAAAGATATAAAAAAGAAAGGGAAGTATTCAGAGTCAAATAACAGAGTAGTAATAGGACAACCTTGAGAGTTAAACCTTGGGTAACATGCAGAGTGACTTTAGCCATAATTTTTAAATGAACAACAAATATTATCAGACATCCAAACTGACTCCGGGGGTCTTTGTTTCATTAGAAGGAACACTTGTCTGAGAAGCAAAAGATTTGGGTTCTAGTCATATATTTGACCCTAACTGGCTTTGTGACCTTTGACAAGTCCCTTCATGGGTATGGGTATCAGCTTGAGAATCTACAAAATAATAACGTCAAATTAGATGAGCCCTAAACATGCTCATAATGCTGTCTTCTTATAAATTTTGATGATGGTTTCAATGGTGACATTAGCCATTGAAACATTAAAGCTTGAAATTTACAGAAAAAAGTAGTTTAATTGATGAATAAGCTGACTAGATCCAGCAACAGAAATCAATGTACCACCCATGGAAAAATTCATTCCTTAGCTCTGTGATTCTGTTTTTTCATCTGTATAATGGAAATTCCTCATAGGATTACCGTAAATAATAAATGATGTGATATACATGGGGACGCTTTATAAAATATGAGGTGGAATTATACTCAAAATGATGGAGTGAGAGGAAGGAGATCAGTCCAACTCTTTCACAACTGTTCCAACAAGGACAAAAAGCATCAGACTGAGCCATGAGCAAGTAATCTAAGGGGGGAAATTGATTAAGGCATTTTACAGGATTTATCTGCACAAAGAGACAGCTAGTCACAAGGAAAGAGGTTCAGTCTAAAAAAGCATGACTGGGAAACTTATATGTCTTCTATTCCACAATTCAGGTTCAAGCCAGAAAAGCCTGGAGCCTGAAGCTCTGTTACTTTTAGCTTGAACCAGGGTCAAAAGTCTAGGGGGCTAGAACTGCAAAGACAACAATAAGGGTGAATCCTGAATAGAATAACTCATCATAGACTAAATTTCAGAGTATATCCATATATAGACTGGTCTTGCTTTTTCATAATCCACTGTAGCTCATGGTGTTGATTGGACCTGCTCCTGAGCTCCCTGGAAAACACTGTGATCCTAGCTGAGGCCCAAGATATTGCAAATCAATATAAAAGAAGACTTAGCCTCACCATTCCTTATAGAAGTACACAGTACATGGAACCAATTCAGAAAGCAAGGCTACGAAAAATGAGAAAACTCAAGAATATAGTATCAAGCTAGAAATGTTCAAGACAGAGAGTAATATGTAACAATGAATTTACATGATCTATAAACAAATACTTCAAAAACATTCCAGATTTACCACAAACTATACTGGAATTCTCAGAAGAAAAGAAGTAGGACTTAAAAATGAAACTGTAAAATAAATGAGACCCCTAGATGAAAGACAGCAGTTAGGTGGCACAAGGGATAAAGAGCTGGGCCTGGGACCATGGCAAGTTGTCTTCCTGAGTTCAAATCTGGCTTCAGACAATATCTTTGTGCCCTGGCAGGTCACTAAATAATATCCCTTGTGAATATGAAGTAGAAGTTAAGAATAGATTTAAGGGATTAGAGCTGGTAGACAAATGCCTCAAGAACAATGGATAGATGTTTGCAATATTGTGCAGTATGTAGCAACAACAACAAAAAAAAACATCCCAGAGAAAAAAGAAGACAAAATGTCTGTATGATGAGGCCTTACAAACAAATAGCTGAGGAAAGAAGGTAATCAAAAGGGAAAAGGAGAAAGGGAAAGATATACCTAACTGAATGCAAAATTCCAGAGAAGAGCAAGGAGAGATAAGAAAGTTTTCTTAAAAGAACAATGTAAAAATAGAAGAAAAAATAGAAAGAGAAAGACAAGAGAACTCTTAAGGACTTAACAGAAACAGAAAAGATTACAAATCTTCTCCCCTTCTCTCCTTTCCCCTCCCCCACCCCAAGATGGTATGTATTCTGATTGCCCCTTTCCCCAGTCTGCCTTTCCTTCTATCACCTCACTCCTCCCCCATCCCATTTCTTTCCCCCTTACTTTCTTGTAGGGCAAGATAGATATCTGTACCCCACTGCCTGTATATTTTATTTCCCAGTTGAATGTAAAAACAGTTTTAACACTTCTTTTTAAAGCTTGGAGTTTCAAATTCACTCCTTTCTTCCCTCCCCATGCCCTCTCCTTGAGAAGGCAAGCAATTCAATATAGGATATATATGTACTGTTATGCAAAATACTTCCGTAATAGTTATGTTGTGAAAGACTAACTATACTTCCCTCCATCCTATCCCACCCCACCCCATTTATCCTATTTTCTCCTTTGACCTTGTCCCTTTTCAAAAGTGTTTGCTTCTGACTACCCCCTCCCCACTCTGTCCTACCTTCTATCATCCCCTATCTTATCTCCTTCCCCTCTAATTTCCTGTAGTGTAAGATGCCCAATTGAGTATGCATGTTATTCCCTCCTTAAGCCAAATCTGATGAGAGTAAAATTCACTCATTCCCTTTCACATTCCCCCTCTTCCCTTCTATTATAAGTTTTTTCTCATCACTTTTCTGTGAGATAATTTACCCTATTATATCTCTCCCTTTCTCCTTCTCCCAATATATTCCTCTCACCCCTTCATTTTATTTTTTAGATATCATCACTTCATATTCAAATGTCCTGTGCCATTTGTATGTATATATATATATATATATATATATATATATATATATATATATACACACACACATATATATACACACATATATATGTATGTATGTGTGTATATATATGTATGTATATATATACATACATATATACGTGCATATATATGCATGCATATATATATATACATACATATATATAATATATACATATATGCATATTCCCCTCAACTGCCCTAATACAAAGAAAGGACTCATGAGTTACAAATATCATCTTTCCATGTAGGAATGTAAACAGTTCAACTTTAATAAGTCCCTTATGCTTTCTCTTTCCTGTTTACCTTTTCATGCTTGGTTTGATTCTTGTATTTGAAAGTCAAATTTTCTATTCAGCTCTGGTCTTTTCATCAAGAATGCTTGAAAGTCCTCTATTTCATTGAAAATCCATTTTTTCCCTGAAGTAATATACTCAGTTTTGCTGATCCTTGCTTTTAATTCTAGCTCCTTTGACCTCTGGAGTATCATATTCCAAACTCTTTGATACCTTAGTGTAGAAGCTGATAGATATTGTGTTATTCCGATTATGTTTCCACAAAACTCAAATTGTTTCTTTCTAGCTGCTTGCTATTTTTTCTCCTTGACCTGGGAACTCTAGAATTTGGTTACAAAATTCCTAGGAGATTTTTTTTGGAATCTTCAAGAGGCAATAGGTAGAATCTTTCCATTTTTATTTTACCCTCTGGTTCTAGAATATCAGGGCAGGTTTCCTTGATAATTTCTTAAAAGATGATGTCTAGGCTCTTTTTTTGATCATGACTTTCAGGTAGTCCAGTAAATTTAAAATTATCTGTCCTGGATCTATTTTACAGGTAAGTGGTTTTTCCAATGAGATATTTCACATTGTATTCCATTTTTTCATTCCTTTGGTTCTGTTTTATAGTATCTTGATTTCTCATAAAGTCACTTGCTCTATTCTAATTTTTAAGGCATTATTTTCTTTAGCAATCTTTTGGACTTCCTTTTCCATTTGGCTAATTCTGCCTCTTTTTTACCATTCTCATTAAAATTTTATATAAATGATAAAGAATATGGGTGGGTATCCAAGACTGACAATGTTTTACATATACATATATGGGTTTTTATTTTTCAAGGCACCTTAAAAAACTGTCTTCAGTTCTACAAGCATTTATTAAATACCTATGATATGGGCAAGACATAGGGGATACAAAAACAAAATTGTCCCTGCCAACAAGGAGCTAATACTTACAAGGAGCAACAATGTGGATACAGATAAACAAATATAATACATCTAAAGTAAATACATCAAAAGTTTTGGGGTAAAGGGACAGTACCTAAATAGGAGACATGCTCAAACTGAGCTTTAGAGGGAGCTAGAAATTCTTATAGGCAAAAGAGGAGGAGGAGGAGAGCAATTCTAGGTGTGGAGGACAGTTTGTGAAAAGGCAAACATAGGAGATAGAATGTCATCCACAAAGAACAGCAAATGTGCCAGTCTGGCTGGACTATAGAATTTGTGTGAGGGGGAATAATGAGAGAAGTCCAAAGATTGGAGCAAAGTTGTGAAGTTTTAAATGCCAGAGGAATTTATATTTTAATCCTATTTATTGTAATTCTGTGAGTACATAGGGCAGGTGAAATTCTCATTTTACAGAAGAAAAAACTAAGGCTTAATTAGAGAGGTGGAAGTGACTTGTCGAAGGTCAAACAACAAGTAAACAGAAAGACCAGAACTGTTTTTGCTTGTTGTTTGTTCAATCATTTCAGTCATGTGTGAGTCTGTAACCCCATTTGGGTTTTCTTGGCAAAGATACTGGAGTGGTTTGTCACATCCTTCTCCAGCTCAAATGAGGAAACTGAGGCAATCAGAATTAAGTGACTTGCCCAGGGTCACACAGCTAGTAAGTATCTGAGACCAGATATGAACATGGGAAAATGAGTCTTCCCAACTTCAGGCACAAAAGGTCTTCTGACTAGCTGCCAAAAATGTAGAAGATGGGGTTAAATGGGTATTGACTCAAGGACACATTATGGAACTGCTTTATAAAAGCCCCGATAAGAGGTTTTAAAAAGTCTTTCTCTTAAAATCAGAGTTTAAAAACAACTGAGTGGGTCCTAACAACGTCAATTTTGACTGAAGTTTTACTATACATATTTAGGACCGTGGTTCAAAAAGGATCATCAGTTTTGCTAGATGTGTTAGAAAATTTTGCCTTCCTGAACTGCAAGTTTGCACTCCTCTCTATTTATTAGTCTACTCTCACCCCTTCCCCATTTCCTCTACAAATCCAGAGATTTTAGGATTCCCTAGCCTAGCTCAACAGGAGTTTGCTGTCTGTCATTGCACTTGGAGTTACAACAGCAGCTCCATTGACTGAAAGTATAGAGGAAGTTACAATAGGAAGGGGAGTGGGGATGGTGGAAGAGAGGCCAGAGAGAAGGGCGGAGGAATTGCAAGGCTCAGGTAATGGGTCAAAACACCTAACTACTTAGGAACCCTACTCTGTAGCCCACTTAAACAATCAGTGTGGCAAGGTTTTTCACATAAGAACACCATGCCTCAACAAAAGAAAAGAACCATTGACCTAGAATAAACTTGTGTTCGTTCTTATGGATCTAGACCTTAAGTTTATTAGACTGATTTTTTTTTGACGTGTAGAAGCTATTTGGCTAATTTTATTCCTTCAATTTGACATTTAAGTACCGACTGTGGATAGGATAGTATAGTAGGCATTAGGAGAGATGTAAAGTTTCAGTAAGTCAATGACTGCTCTCATGAAATGTTTTTTTCTCTATTATTTCAAAGTCCTTACTACTCCATAAAATGCAGGCTCTCATAACTTTACTGAAAAATAATTTTGTTTCCCAGAGTAAGTTTATCTCTTAGGAAGTCCACAATTAACTGGATATCCAATATGGAATCCTCATTCTATTATTAGATTAAATTACACTAACAGCTTTTAGAGTATGGGAGAAGCAATTATGAAAAAAAAATATTTGCATGACCTTTCAGAAATCAATGCTGAAATTTAGGGCTAGGAAAGAAAACTGTCCCAAAGTTAGTTCATTGTGATGACCCAAACAGAATCAAGTCTCATTCTCTCTAGTCCTCTCCAACACTTTCCAGTGATATACCAAACCTATATTGAATTGAATGGCATTTAAAATCAGGATCAAGGACTAGCTCAAACTCAGAAATTACTCTTTCCCAGAGCAACTGTCAGATAAGAGTAAATCCCACAAATTCCCTCCTGCTTCGAAACCTTGAAGCCTTAAGGATATGTGAGAGGTCAAACTGAGCCTCCTAAATCAAGGCTCTTTTAACTTATATACAGCGATGCCCTAAGACTGCCTGTAATTTCTTTATCTATTTCCCTCTGAGTTTTGGTCAAATTGCCTATATGGTATTTCATGATTGTGAAGTATTCAGTTAATCTGGTTTTTTTTAAAGAATTTCAAATATTCATGTATAAGTTCACTTTGAATTTTCCTTCCATCATTTACATGAGACACAACTTTTTTTTTTTACTCAAGCTATTTTTACATATTCTAATCTGGGTCAATTATATTTCAAAGTAGCTTGAAATTGAAGCCAGAAATGTGAATCTAAATGAAGTGCCAAATTTAGTGATACAAGTTAGTCAATAACATGCCATACATACTTACTGGCTAAATTCTCCCACTTCACTCTTTCCCCTTAAACATTTCCCTTTAAGAGAAGGGATGGAGAAGATGATGCAAGTATCTAGGTACTGGTCCACTACCTCATTTAAAAAACCCTTCATTAAAGGAAATCATCCCAAAGCCCCTTTAAGAGTCAATGGCATTCCTGGCCTTAGCCACATCTCAAATATTCTAAGGGTCAATCAGAATCACAACTGTTCACAAGTTTGAATTACTTGTTGATGCAAGACTTTGCATTGCCTTGTATGCAAGAGGTTGACTAACTTTTGTGAGTAAATTTGAGTATGGTCTCTGGGGGGTGTCTGAGCTCTTCTCAGTTGTAGAGGAGTTTTGGGAAATTTCCCTTCTGTCTTCACTGAAGGCCTGTGTTCCTATTACTAATACTGGAAGCTCCTCTTGGTCTGGATATCTTCAGGAATCGGTTTAGATTCCTCATCTTCAAATCGATCCTCCAGGCTTAGAATCAGAGTCTTAGCCTCTTTTGCTGTCTCAGGACACAGGTTTGATAAACAGGCTAACTCAAACCTATGGAACTTTTTCTGTAGTGACAAGCTCTGAACTATGAAGTGTAATTTAGAGTTTTCATGAAAGCCTCTGAAAGTTCTTGTTCATCCTCCACACTTTCATTCTGTTGCTTTAGATGGTCTAGAAGCATGTGGACTTCAGAATTTAGAAGAGTTTCTGCTGTTTCAAACTCTGGAGAAGATGAGCTGCAAGGCATCTTCCTCCACATCACCAGCACACGGGTTACTGCTTCTGGCCTCCATCATGTCCCAGCTCTGTGCCAAAGGCCTAATTCCACCTTTGAAGTCATTCTTCTCCCATTGGCTTTTTGGACCTCTTTTGCCATTTGGGTTAGTCTAATTTTAAGGTGTTATTTTCTTTAGTATTATTTTGGGTCTCCTTTAGCAAGCTATTGACTTGTTTTTTTCATAGTTTTCTTGTATCACTCTCATTTCACTTTTCAATTTTTCCTTTTCTTCTCTTACTTGATTTTCCAAATCCTTTTTGACCTCTTCCATGGACTGAGACCAATTCATATTTTTCTTGGAGACTTTTGATATAGGATCTTCAACTTCGTTGACTTATTCTGGCTGTATGCTTTTATCTTCTTTGTCATCAAAGCAAGATTCTATAGTCTGATTCCTTGTATGCTGTCTGCTCATATTCCCAACTGGCTACTTGACTTTTGAGCTTTTTGTCAGGGTCCCAGAGTGAAGAGTGCTCTGTCCCAAGCTTCAGGGGTTTTGCATTGCTGTTTTCAGAGCTATTTCTATACTGAGGTGGTATGATACTCCTCTCCTGGCTTGCGCTCTGGTCTGTGAGTGAAAGCATTCCTTTCTACCCTGTAACTACCAGGAGGCCTCCCTCTCCATAGCCTCCACAAGCTTTGCCACACCAGCACTCCTCCTTCACCAAGGACTGCCAACCAAGAATGCAACCCAGATCCAAGCAGGGTAAAGCAAAAGAACCTTGCCCTCTTTGGGCCTGGAGGTCCAGAAGCAGTCACAGTTGCTGTGGCTGCTGCTGCTGTTGCCTCTGCTTCTGCTGCTGCTCCCACTGCAGCCACTTCCACTGCCCTGAGGCTGGGACTGGACCATGCCCTTCTCTCATCCAGGTCCAACAGTTTCACCAATGACCTGCTACGCTGTCTTTGGCATTTGTGGGTTGAGAAGTCTGGAAACTGCTTCAGATGCCAGTGATTCAGTGCCCTGATGTTTACTTCTCCCAGTCTTCTCTGGCCTGGTCTGTCCTGGTGAGACCCAAAGTGTGCCATGCTCTGCTCCCAGCACAGTGCAATAAACCTTTCCCAGTAACCATCCAGGTTGTCTTGGCCTGGAGACTTGTTTCACTCTGTCGTTTCACAGATTCTGTAGCTCTTGAATTTGTTTAGAGTCATTTTTACAGGTGTTTGGTGGGATTTGGGTGAGAGTTCAAGTGAGTTTCTGTTTTCATGCCACCATTTTGGCTCCACCACCATCTCTCTCATTTCTTTTTCCAATTTTACCTCTACTTCTCTTACTTGGTTTTCAAAATCCTTTTTGAGCTCTTCCATGGTCTGTGATCAATTAATATCTTCCTTAGAGGCTTTGGATGTGGGATCTTTGACTTTATTGTCTTTTTCTGGCTGTATGTTTTGATCTTCTTTGTTATCAAAGTTAGATTCCCTAGTCTGAGATTTTTTTACACTGTCGGCTCATTTTCGCAGCCAATTATTTAACTTTTGAGCAATTTGTCAAGGTATGACTCTGTTTCCAGAGTGGAAAGTGTTCTGTCCCAAGCTTCAGGGGTTTTGCACAGCTGTTTTCAGAGCTATTTGTAGGCACTTGGTATGATCCAAGGAGAGGTGTTTACTCCTCTCCTGGGCTGTGCTTTGGTCTGTGAGTGCCCTCAAGCACTCTTTTCTTCCTTAGAACTTCTAGGACTCCCTTGCCACAGCCACCACAAACTCTGCCACACCAGCACTTCTCTTCACCCCAGGACCACCAGGTAGGAGTGTGACCCAGAGCCAAGCACTGCAAAGCAAGAGAATCCTGCCTCAGTGCCAGCAAAGAGATCCCTGCACTACTATTCTGATCAGCTGTTTGATTCCTGCCAGTGTTTGTGGGCCTGGAGCTCTGGAAGCAGCAGCTGCAGCTGCTGCCTCAGCCTTCCTCAGGCTGGGACCAGACTGAATTCTTATCTCACCCAGGTCCAACAGAATTTTCCCACAGACCTGCTAAATTGTCTTTGGTGTTTGTGGGTTGAGAAGCCACAGCTCAGTGATTCAGCACCCTGAGGCCTCCTCCACCTGCTCTGCTCCAGCCTGGTCTGTGCACAAGTCTCCATGTACTACTTTAATCTTCACCAAAGTTTCAGTTTACATGCCTTCATTTTGTACTTCTTAAGGTATTCCACTTTCACTATAGCTCTATGTCTATGATTCCACACATATTTATATCCAGCTAGATAGATGGATAGCTGTTCTGTATTCTCATTTAGATTTATTAGAAAGCCAGAGATGAGGAACCCATCCCTTTATACATGATTCTTTTTTGTTGGTGGGGGAGGGGCCCAGAAATTTAAAATTGTGAGCAGGATTCTAGGATCCTAGGATCATAGACTGAGAGGTACAAGGGGCCTTAGAAGTCATTTAGTCCAAATCACTCATTGATATACATATGTGTGTGTTGTTGTGTTTGTCCTTCCTTTTCGAAGAGGACCATGATGTCAGGGAAATGAAGTCATGATTTGCAATTGACTTTGATTTGAGGGAGGGCTGTTCAAGGTCACCAGTCTCACTTTCTCCTCCAGAACCATCTGGATCCAGTGACCAGATATTCAAAAAGATAACTGGAGATGACCCAGGATGCAATGGGAGACCCTGGCCCTTTTAAGCTAAGGCCTTTTCATGTAATCACTTAGAATGAGGTAATGCCCATTCAGTTAATAGGCCTCTTTAAGAAGTGAGTCAAAGGATGACCCCTTTAATTAGAAAAAAAGGAAAAAAAATCAAGCTGGGAGGGGAAGACTGTCAGGGTTGCTGTTCCAAAGTGAAACAATTACCATTGACATTCACTGTAAGCTAGGAGGGCCCAAGATATAGTCATTAAGTAGAGCTTGGACAGGGACCTATTGTGGTCCAATCTATGAGCTTCAGAGTGGACTAGGTTTAAGGTTTTGTGAAAGAAGAAAGAAAGAAAGAAAGGAAGGAAGGAAGGAAGGAAGGAAGGAAGGAAGGAAGGAAGGAAGAAAGAAAGAAAGAAAGAAAGAAAGAAAGAAAGAAAGAAAGAAAGAAAGAAAGAAAGAGAAAGAAAGAAAGAAAGAAAGGAAGGAAGGAAGGAAGGACGGAAGGAAGGAAGAAAGAAAGGAAAAAAGGAAGGAAGGAGGGAAGAGAAAGAAAGAAAGGAAGAAAGGAAAAAAGGAAGGAAGGAGGGAAGAGAAAGAAAGAAAAAGGAAGGAATGCCTCCACTTTTAGCTTACGAGTTGCTTATGAATCATATTATTTCATTTTTTTACTTATATACAAAGAGCCTAACAGCACATAGTAGATTCTTAATAAATATGTGTTGATTGATTCGGATGAGAAAAATGAGTCCTAGAGAGAGTAATTTGCCCAGTGTCATACAGGCAATAAAAGGCTGATCTAGCATCTAAAACCAAGGTCTCCATACAAATTCAGCACTCTTTCCACTGTGCCATGTGCTTCCTTTACACAGAGGAAAAAAATGCAGAGCAGTAACTAAGGAAATGTAAACAGGATTTTGCTCCATGGAGTCAACATCTGGGAACATGCTTTCATCCTACACTGGATGTTTGGCTCCCTATCACTGTGCCTTGTGGACCTCTGATGTCCCTCTATTGTGTGACTCCAGCCAGGAGGAGCTAGCTCCTTTTTTTACCTTATGGCTATTGTTTTTTTCTAATAAATTTACTTTTTTATTTTTAATTTATAACACTCAGTTCCGTAAATTTTTGAGTTCCAAATTTTCTGTACCTCACTTTCCTCCTCCCTCACCCCTCAAGATGGTATGCAGTCCAATGTATGTTCTACACATACCTTCACATTGAACTTATTTACATAACAGTCCAGTTATAAAGAAGAATTATAACCAATGGAATGAATCATGAGAAAGAAGAAATGAAAAAACAAAGAAAAAAAAGAAAGAGCAAATAATTTGCCTCAATATGCATTCAGACTCCATAATTCTTTCTCTGGATATGCATAGCTTTTTCCATTATGAGTCTTTTGAAGTTGTCTTTGAACCTTGCATTGATGAGAGGAGCCAAGTCTATCAAAGTTAGTCCTTAAAGATACCACATGTCTGTAATAGTGTATAATGATCCCCTGGTTCTGCTCCCCTCACTCAGCATGAGTTAATATGTCTTTCCAGGTTAGAATGAAGTACCTCTTTTCCTCATTACTTATAGCAGAATAGTATTCCATTACAATCATGTACCACAATTTGTTTAGCCATTCCCCAATTGATGGGCAACCACCTTGATTTCCAATTATTTGCTGACACAAAAAGTGCTGCTATAAATATTTCTGTACATATTGGTCCCTTTCCAACTTCTTTGATCTCTTTGGGATACAACTCTAGAAGTGCTGTTGCTGGGTCAAAGAGTATGCACATTTTTATAGCGCTTTGGGCATAGCTCCAAATTGCTCTCCAGAATGGCTGGATCAGTTCACAACTCCACCAACAGTTCACACCTTCACCAACAATGTAACAACGTTCCGGTTTTCCCAAATCCTCTCCAGCATTTATCATTTTCCTGTTCCATCATGTTAGAAAACCTGACAGGAGAGATGTGGTACCTAAGAGTTATTTTGATTTGCATTTCTCTAATCAGTAGTGATTTAGAGCATTTTTCCATACGCCTATAGACATCTTTAAATTCTTCCTCTGAAAACTGCCTATTCATATCCTTTGACCATTTCTCAATTGGGGAATGACTTGTATTCCTCTAAATTTGGCTCAGTTCTCTGTATATTTTAGAGATGAGGCCTTTATGGTAAAGATTCTTTCCCATTTTTCTGCTTCCTTCATAATCTTAGTTGCATTGGCTTTGCTTGTACAGAAATTTTTCAATTTAAAATAATCAGAATTATCCATTTTGCATTTTGTAATGTTCTCTATCTCTTGTTGGGTCATGAATTTTTTCTTTCCCAAAAATCGGGCAGGTAAACTATTCCTTGCTCTCTCAAACTGCTTATAGTATCAGCCTTTATTCCTAAATCACGAATGCATTTTGACTTTATTTTGGTATACGATGTAAGATATTGGTCTGTGCCCAATTTCTGCCACAATGTTTTCCAGTTTTCCCAGCAGTATTTGTAAAATAGTGAATTCTTAACTCAGAAGTTAGATTCTTTGGGTTTATCAAAGAGTAGATTGCTATAGTCATTGACTATTGCATCTTTAGTACTTAATCTGTTCCATTGATCTACCATTCTGTTTCTTAGTGAGTCCCATGTAGTTTTGATGACTGCTGCATTATAATACAGTTTAATATCTGGTATGGCTAGGCCACCTTCCCTAGCATCTCTTTTCATTAATTCCCTTGATATTCTTGACCTTTTTTTCTTCCAGATGAATTCTGTCATTATTTTATCCAGCTCTGTAAAATAATTTTTGGTAGTTTGATTGGCATGGCACTGAAAAAGTACATTAATTGAAGTAAAATTGTCATTTTTATTATATTACCTCAGCCTAACCTTGAGCAACTGATGTTTTATTTTCTATTTATTTAGATCTGACTTTATCTGTGTGAAAAGTGTTTCATAACTATGTTCATATAGGCCCTGGGTTTGTCTTGGCAGATAGACTCCCAAATATCTTATAGTGTCTACAGTAACTTTAAATGGAATTTCTCTTTCTATCTCTTGCTGTTGGGCTTTGTTATTAATATGTAGGAATGCCAAGGATTTCTGTGGGTTTATTTTATATCCTGCAACTCTGCTAAATTTTTTTAATTATTTCAAATAGATTTTTACTAGATTCTCTAGAATTCTCTAAGTAAATTGGCGTATCATCAGCAAAGAGTGATAACTTAGTTTCTTCTTTGCCCATTCTAATTCCTTCAATTTGTTGTTCTTCTCTTATTGCTAAAGATAACATTTCTAGCAACATGTTGAACACTGGGATAATAATGGACATTCTTGTTTGACCCCTGATTTTATTTGGACTGCATTTAGCTTAACCCCATTACATATGATGCTTGCTTATGGTTTTAGGTAGATGCTACTTATAATTTTAAGGAAAACCCCATTTATTCCTATGCTTTCTAGTGTTTTAAATTGGAATGGATGTTGTATTTTGTCAAAGCTTTTTCTGCATCCATTGAGATAATCACACGGCTTCTGCTAGTTTTGTTGTTAATGTGATCAATTATGCTCATTGTTTTCTTAATATTGAACCAGTCTTGCATTCCTGGAATGAATCCTACCTGATCATAGTGTATTTTTCTTGTGATAAGTTACAGAAAATTTTTTTTGATTTTTTAAAATTTATTTAACATCTTTAGTTTTCAGCATTGATTTTCACAATAGTTTGAATTACAAATTTTCTCTCCATTTCTACCCTCTCACCCACTCCAAGATGGTGTATATTCTGGTTGCCCTGTTCCTCAGTCAGCGCTCCCCTCTGCAACCCCACTCCCCTCCCATTCCCTTTTCCCTTCCTTTCTTGTAGGGCAAGATAAACTTCTACACCCCATTGTCTGTGTATCTTATTTTCTAGTTCCATGCAAAAACATTTTTGTTGTTTTTGAACATCTGTTTTTAAAACTTTGAGTTCCAAATTCTCTCCCCTCTTCCCTTCCCACCCACCCTCCCTAAGAAGTCAAGCAATTCAACATAGGCCACATGTGTATCATTATGTATAACCCTTCCACAATACTCATGTTGTGAAAGACTAACTATATTTTGCTCCTTCCCAACCCATCACCCTTTATTGAATTTTCTCCCTTGACACTGTCCCCTTTCAAAAGTGTTTGTTTTTGACTACCTCCACTCCCATCAGCCCTCCCCTCCGTCATCCCCCCCATTTATTTTTATCTTCTTCCCTCTTCTTTCCTGTGGGGTAAGATTCCCAATTGGGTATGTATGGTATTCCCTCCTTAGGCCAAATCTAATGAGACCAATGTTCACTCATTTCCCCCCTCATCTGCCCTCTCCCCTCCTCCCAAAGAACTGGTTGCTCTTGCCTCCTTTATGCGAGATAATCCATCCCATTCTATCTCTCCTTATCTCCCTCTCTAAGTATGTTCCTCTCTCATCTCTTAATTTGACTTTATTTCTTTTAGATATCTTCCCTTCATCTTCAACTCACCCTGTGTCCTCTCTCTCTCTCTCTCTCTCACTCTCTCTCTCTCTCTCTCTCTCTCTCTCTCTCTCTCTCATATATATATATATATATATATATATATATATATATATATATACACATATAGATATAGATATAGATATATATAGATATACATATATATGTATATATACACACCTAGATATATACATACATACACATTTACCCATATATATACATAAACATATATGTATGCATATTCCCTTCAGCTACCCTAATAATGAGGTCTCATGAATCATACTCGTCATCTTTCCATGCAGGAATGTCAACAAAACAGTTCACTTTTAGTAAGTCCCTTGCAATTTCTTTTTCTTGTTCTTTTTCTTGATTACCTTTTCATGCTTCTCTTGATTCTTGTGTTTGAAAGTCAAATTTTCTATTCAGTTCTGGTCTTTTCACTGAGAAAGCTTAAAAGTCCTCTATTTTATTGAAAATCCATATTTTGCCTTGGAGCATGATACTTAGTTTTGCTGGGTAGGTGATTCTAGGTTTTAATCCTAGCTCCATTGACCTCTGGAATATCGTATTCCATGCCCTTTGATCTCTTAATGTAGAGGCTGCCAGAACTTAGGTTATTCTGATTGGGTTTCCACAATACTCAAATTGTTTCTTTCTGGCTGCTTGAAGTATTTTCTCCTTGATCTGGGAGCTCTGGAATTTGGCGACAATATTCCTGGGAGATTTCTTTTTGGGATCTATTTGAGGAGGCGATCGATGGATTCTTTCAATTTCTATTTTGCCCTGTGGCTCTAGAATATCAGGGCAGTTCTCCTTGATAATTTCTTGAAAGATGATATCTAGGCTCTTTTTTTGATCATGGCTTTCAGGTAGTCCAATAATTTTTAAATTATCTCTCCTGGATCTATTTTCCAGGTCAGTGGTTTTTCCAAGGAGATATTTCACATTATCTTCCATTTTTTCATTCCTTTGGTTCTGTTTTGTAATATCTTGATTTCTCATAAAGTCACTAGCTTCCACTTGCTCCAATCTAATTTTTAAAGTTGTATTTTCTTCAGCGGTCTTTTGAACCTCCCTTTCCATTTGGCTAATTCTGCCTTTCAAGGCATTCTTCTCCTCAATGGCTTTTTGGAGCTCTTTTGCCATTTGAGTTAGTCTGTTTTCTAAGGTGTTGTTTTCTTCAGTGTATTTTTCAGCATTTTTTGGGTCTCCTTTAGCAAGTCATTGACTTGTTTTTCATGGTTTTCTCGCATCCTTCTCATTTCTCTTCCCAATTTTTCTTCTACTTCTCTAACTTGCTTTTCCAAATCCTTTTTGAGCTCTTCCATGGCCTAGGACCAGTTCATATTTTTCTTGGAGGTTTCTGTTGTAGGCTCTTTGACTTTATTAATTTCTTCTGTCTGTATGTTTTGGTCTTGTCAGCAAAGAAATAATGCAAAGTCTGAGACTGAATCTCAGTGCATTTTCGCTGCCTGGCCATATTCCCAGCCAACTAACTTGACCTTTGAGTTTTTCAGTGGGGTATGACTGCTTGTAGACTACAGAGTTCTATGTTCCACGTTTGGGGGGGAGGTGCCAGCTCTGCCACACCAGCACTGCTCCTTCCCCAAGAACCCCCAACCCAAACTGGGCTTAGATCTTCAGCAGGCTGTGCACTCCTGCTCTGATCCACCACTTAATTCCTCCCACCAGGTGGGCCTGGAGCCGGAAGCAGCAACAGCCTTAGCTGCCTTAGCTGCCCCACCTCCGCTGCCCCCGGGGCTGGAAGCCGAACCGCGAACTCCTTCCACTGCCGCAACTTTCCCCACTAACCTTCTCTGCAGTCTTTGGTTTTTGTGGGTTGAGAAGTCTTGTAACTGCTGCAGCTCACTGACTCAGGGCACTAGGGCATGCTCTGCCCAGTTGCTGGTCTTGTTGGTCCACGCCGCTCAGGCTGAGCTCTGCTCCACTCTGTTCCCAGCTCCCAGCTCCGTGTAGGATAGACCTCACCCAGAGACCATCCAGGCTGTCCTGGGCTGGAGCCCTGCTTCCCTCTCTGTTTTGTGGGTTCTGCTGTTCTAGAATTGGTTCAGAGCCATTTTTTATAGGTTTTGGGAGGGACTCGGTATGGAGCTCATGCTATTCCCTGCTTACCAGCCGCCATCTTGGCTCTGCACCTACTGAAATTTTTTTGCTAATATTTTATTTAAAATTTTTCATCAATATTCATTAGGGAAATTTGTCTATGATTTTCTTTCTCTGTTTTGTCTCTTTCTGGCTTAGGTATCAGTATCATATTTGTGTCATAAAAAGAATTTGATAGGAGTCCTTCACCTATTTTCCCAAATAGTCTGTAAAGTATGGTAATTAACTCTTCTTCTTTTTTTAAATTTAATTTATTTAATATATTTAGTTTTCAGCATTGATTTTCACAAGAGCTTGAATTAAAAATTTTCTCCCCATTTCTACCCTCTCACCCATTCCAAGATGGCACGTATTCTGGTTGCCCTGTTCCCCAGTCAACCCTCCCTTCTATCATCCCACTCCCCTCCCATCCCCTTTTACCTTCCTTTCTTGTAGGGCAAGATAAATTTATATTCCCCATTGCTTGTGTATGTTATTTACTAGTTGCATGCAAAAATATATATTTTTTTTTGTTTTTCAACATCTGTTTTTAAAACTTTGAGTTCCAAATTCTCTCCCCTCTTCCCTTCCCTCCCACCCTCCCTAAGAAGTCAAGCAATTCAACATAGGCCACATGCATATCAGTATGTATAACCCTTCCACAAAACTCATGTTGTGAAAGACTAACTATATTTTGCTTCTTCCTAACCTATCCCCCTTTATCCAATTTTCTCCCTTGACCCTGTCCCTTTTCAAAAGTGTTTGTTTTTGATTACCTCCTTCCCCATCTGCCCTCCCTTCTATCATCCCCCCTTTTTTATCTTCTTCCTCTTTCTTTCCTGTGGGGTAAGATAACCAATTGAGTGTGTATGGTATTCCCTCCTCAGGTCAAATCTGATGAGAGCAAGATTCACTCATTCCCCTCACCTGCCTTCTCTTCTCTTCATACAGAACTGCTTTTCTTGCCACTTTTATACGAGATAATTTACCCCATTCTATCACTCCCTTTCTCCCTCTCTCAATATATTCCTCTCTCATCCCTTAATTTGATTTTATTTCTTTTAGATGTCATCCCTTCATCTTCAAGGCACCCTGCGCCCGCTCCCGCTCTCCTCTCTCTCTCTCTCTCTCTCTCTCTCTCTCTCTCTCTCTCTCTCTCTCTCTATATATATATATATATATATATGTATATATATATATATATATGTATATATATATATATATATGTATATATATATATATATATATATATGCATATTCCCTTCAGCTACCCTAATACTGAGGTCTCATGAATCATTCACATCATCTTTCCATGTAGGAATGTAAACAAAACAGTTCAACTTTAGTAAGTCCCTTGCGATTTCTTTTTCTTGCTCTTTTTCTTGATTACCTTTTCAAGCTTCTCTTGGTTCTTGTGTTTGAAAGTCAGATTTTCTATTCAGCTCTGGTGTTTTCACTGAGAAAGCTTGGAAGTGCTCTATTTTATTGAAAATCTACATTTTGCCTTGGAGCATGATTCTCAGTTTTGCTGGGTAGGTGATTCTTGGTTTTAATCCTAGCTCCTTTGACCTCTGCAATATATTCCAAGGCCTTGGATTCCTTAATGTAGAAGCTGCTAGATCTTGGATTATTCTGATTGTGTTTCCACAATACTCAAATTGTTTCTTTCTGGCTACTTGCAGTACTTTCTCTTTGATCTGGGAGCTCTGGAATTTGGCGATCTATTTGAGCATCTATTTGAGGAGGCGATGGGTGGATTGTTTCAATTTCTATTTTGCCCTGTGGCTCTAGGCAGTTCTCCTTGACAATTTCTTGCAAGAAGATATCTAGGCTATTTTTTTGATCATGGCTTTCAGGTAGTCCCATAATTTTTAAATTATCTCTCCTGGATCTATTTTCCAGGTCAACATTTTCTCCAATGAGATATTTCACATTGTCTTCCACTTTTTCATTCCTTTGGTTCTGTTTTATATCTTGATTTCTCATCAAGTCACTAGCCTCCATTCGCTCCAATCTAATTTTTAAGGTAGTATTTTCTTCAGTGGTCTTTTGGACCTCCCTTTCCATTTGGGTAATTCTGCCTTTCAAGGCATTCTTCTCCTCATTGGCTTTTTGGAGCTCTTTTGCCATTTGAGTTAGTCTATTTTTTAAGGTGTTGTTTTCTTCAGTATATTTTTCAGTATTTTTTGGGGTCTCCTTTAGCAAGTCATTGACTTGTTTTTCATGGTTTTCTCACATTCTTATCTCTTTTCCCAATTTTTCCTCTACTTCTCCAACTTGCTTTTCCAAATCCTTTTTGAGCTCTTCCATTACCTGAGACCAGTTCAGGCTTTTCTTGGAGGCTTTTGTGGTAGGCTCTTTGACTTTGTTGACTTCTTCTGTCTGTTTGTTTTGGTCTTCTTTGTCACCAAAGAAAGATTCCAAAGTCTGAGACTGAATCTGGGTGTGTTTTCACTGCCTGGCCATGTTCCCAGCCAACTTACTTGACCCTTGAGTTTTTCAGCAGGGTATGAGTGCTTGTAGAGTAAAGTGTACTATGTTCCATGCTTGGGGGGATGCACTCTTGATTTCAGATCTATTACAGCCAGCTCTGCCACACCAGCACTCCTCCTTCCCCAAGAACCCCCAACCTGGACTGGACTTAGATCTTCAGCAGGTTCTTCACTCCTGCTCTGATCTACCACTTCATTCCTCCCACCAGGTGGGCCTGGCACCAGAAGCAACTGCAGCTGTAGTTCTGTAGCTGCCCCACCTCCACTTCCCCTGGGGTGGTGGCTGAACCGTGAACTCGTTCCACTCTCTCTCCCACAGTTTTTCCCACTAACCTTCTCTGTTGTCTTTGATGTTTGTGGGTTGAGAAGTCTGGTAACTGCTGCAGCTCACTGATTCAGGGCACTAGGCCCACTCTGCCTGGCTCCCAGTCTGGTTGGCCCTGCTGCTGCCCACGCTGTGCTCTGCTCCACTCCCCTCTGCTCCAAGCTCCGTGTGGGATAGAGCTCACCCAGCGACCATCCTGGCTGTCCTGGGCTGGAGCCCTGCTTCCCTCCGCTATTTTGTGGGTTCTGCAGTTCTAGAATTGGTTCAGAGCCATTTTTTATGTGATTTTGGAGGGACTTGGCTGGGAGCTCACGCTTGTCCCTGCTTTCCAGCTGCCATCTTGGCTCCGCCCACCTCAATTGATTCATCTTTAAATGTTTAACTGAATTCACATGTAAAACTATCTGGCCCTGGAGATGTTTCCTAGGGAATTTATTGATGGCTTGCTCAATTCTTTTTCTGAGCTGGGGTTATTTATTTATTTTACTTCCTCTTCTGTTAACTTAGGCAATTTATATTTTTGTAAATATTCATCCATTTGTCTAAGGTTGTCAAATTTATTGGGCATACAATTGAGAAAAATCATTCCTAATTATTGTTTTAATTTCCTATTCATTTGAGGTGAATTCACTCTTTTCATTTTTGATACTGGTAATTTGGTTTTCTTATTTCTGCTTTTTAATCAAATTGATGAAAGGTTTATTGATTTTATTGTTTTTTTTCATAAAACCAGTTCTTAGTTTTATTAGTTCAATAATTTTCTTGATTTCAATTTTGTTAATCTCTCCTTTTGTGTTCAGTATTTGTAATTTGGTATTTAATTGGAGACTTTCAATTTGTTCTTTTTCTAGCTTTTTCATTTGTATGCCCAATTCATTCATCTTTTTATCTATTTGATTCATGTAAGCATTTAAAGATATAAATCTTTCTGTAAGAACTGCTTTTGCTGCTTCCCTAAGTTTTGGTATGTTGTTTCATTATTGTCACTCTCTTAAATGAAGTTATTAATTGTTTCTTTATTTGTTCTTTGGGGCAGTTAGGTAGCACAGTGAGTAGAGCACCAGCCCTGGTGTCAGGGGGACCTGAGTTCAAATATGGCCTCAGACGCTTGACACAATTACTGGCTGTGTGACCTTGGGCAAGTCACTTAACCCCAAATGCCCTGCCTTCCCCCCTCCAAAAGAAAAAAAGAGATTCATTCTTTGACCCACTCATTCTTTAGGATTAGATTATTTTCCAATTAATTTTTAGTTTATCTTTCCATGGGCCTTTATTACAAATAATTTATATGGCATCATGATCTGAAAAGGCTGCATTGACTATTTCTGCATTTCTGCATGGGAGTGTAAGGATTTTATGCCCTACTACATGGTCAATTTTTAAGTATGTTCTATGTACCACTGAGCAAAAGGTATATTCCTTTTTATCCCCTTTCAATTTTCTCCAGTGACCTATCATATCTACCTTTTATAAAATTCCATTCACCTCCTTAAGTTCTTTCTTGTTTATTTTAAGATTAGATTGATCAAGTTCAGAGAAGGGATGGTTGACTTTCCTCACTAGTATAGTTTTGGTGTCAATTTCCTCCTATAACCCCCCTAACTTCTCCTCTAAGAATTTGTATGCTATACCACTTGGTGCATATATGTTAAGTAATGATATGGTTTCATTGTCGATGGTGCCTTTTAGCAGGATATAGGGTCCTTCCTTATCTCTTTTAATTAGATCTATTTTTGTTTTTGCCTTGCCTGAGATTAGCATTGATCCCCCTGCTTCTTTTTTACTTCAGCTGAAGCCTATGTCCTACTCCAGCCTTTTACTTTTATCTTGTGTGTACCCCCCTTTTAAATGTGTTTCTTGTACACAGCATATTGTAGTATTGTGATTTTTAATCTATTCTGCTATCTGCCTCTGTTTTATGGGAGAGTTCATCCCATTCACATTCATAGTTACGATTACTATCTGTGTTTTTTTTTCTCCATCCTATTCCCCCCACTGTTTATGCTACTATTTCTCCCTTCCACTCCTCAAAAGAGTTTTTCTTTTGACCACCACCTTCCTCAGTTTTCCCTCTCTATTGATTCCCCTCTCTTATCATACTATTTCCTCTTGCTACTTCTTCCCTCCCTTCTAACCTCTACCCCTTTCCCCTCCTATTTTCTGTAGGACAGGTTTGATTTCTATACTTTTCAGAGTATGTTATTCCATCCTTGAAACAAATCCAGTGAGAGTAAAGTTCAAACACTGCTCTTCTCACTCCCTTCCTTCCTTCTTCTATAATATGTTTTTGTGACTCTTCGTGTAATGTAATTTACCCTTTTCTACCTCCTCCTTACCTCTTCTCCCAGAACAATCCCTTTATACCCCTTAATTATATTTTTTATCATCATGTCAGTTACTTTATAATGACACTCTCTGGTATATGTGTTTCCCTTTTAATTTTCATAGTAACTGTACCTTTCTCAAGATTGACATATATATGTGTGTGTGTGTGTGTGTATACATATATACCATATATATATACACACACACACAATCACACACACACACATATATATATATATATATATATATATATACACACACACACACATATATATATATATATATATAACATGTAAAAAACAATATAATCCTACATAAGGATGTAAACAATTTGCCCTTATTGAATAACAAGACGTTTTTTCTCCCTGTTTATCTTTTTATGTCTCTCTTGGGTTTTGTATTTGAAGATCAAATTTTCCATTAAGCTCTGGCCTTTTCATCAGGAAGGTCTGGAATTCCCTTATTGCATTGAATGTCCATCTCCTTGAAAATAAATTAAGCTCAATTTTGTGGGGTAGTTGATCCTTCCTTGTAGTCCAAGCTCATTTGCCTTATGGAATATCATATTCCAATGTTTTCTGTTTTTTATTGTAGAAGCTGCCAGGTTCTGTGTGATTCTGACTGCCATTCTGCAACATTTGTATTGTTTCTTTTTGACTGCTTGTTGTATTTTCTCCTTGACCTGATAATTCTGGAATTTGGCTACAATATTCCTTGGACTTTATAAGTCAGGGTCTCTTTCAGGGGGTGATTGGTGGATTCTTTTGATGACTGTTTTACCCTTTGTTTCTAGGACTTCGAGGCAATTGTCCTTAATGATTTCTTGGAAGATGCTGTCCAGGCTCTTATTTTCATCATGGCTTTCTTAGATAATTCTTAGATTGTGTCTCATGGATCTATTTTCCAGGTCATTTGTTTTTCAAATCTCATATTTCATATTTCCTTCTTTTTTATTATTTAGATTTTGTTTGACTGATGCTTGATGCCTCCTAGAGTCATTAGTTTCTACTTGGCCAATTCTAATTTTTAACAAAATGTTTTTTTTTCCATTTAGCTTCTGAACCTCCTTTTCCATTTGGTTAATTTTACTTTTCATGGAGTCATTCTCTCCAATTAGATTCTGGACCTCCTTAAGCATTTTGCCAATTTTACTTTTTAAAGATTTGTTCTCATTAATGATTTTTTTCCACTTTTTCTTTTACCTCTCTAATTTGCTTTTTTTTAAATACTCCTTGAGCTCTTCCAGGAATGCTTTTTGGCTTGAGAGCAGTTCATACTCCCATTTGAGGTTTCAAATGAAGGTATAGTGTCAATACTGTCCTCTTCTGAATTGGCATTTTGATATTCCCTGTCTCCATAAAAAGATTCCATAGCCCCTGGTTTTCTGAATTATTTCTACATGGTATTTGTCTTTTTCCTGGCTTTTAGAATGGATCTTTGTTTCTTGGGCCTAGTGGGCTCTCTCCCACATTTCTTGTTCTGGGAACTGGAAGCCTGATTACTTGCTTTGTGTGCTGTGGATTCTAGTTTTATAAGGTGTGGGGGAGGGGTGGTCTGGCTCTGGAAGTGTCCTCTTCCCCTCAGCTATGCTACTGCATGGGTGATCTCTGCAGTTATCTGCCACTTCCCCTGTCTGTGGGAAGGCACCTCTGGTTTCCTGGTGTTGACACTTGTTGTCTCCATACCCTCTGGGGCTCAGGAACGGGCACTGTCTGGCTACTGAAGCTTCACTTCTATTTCAGGGTTTCTCCCAAGTAAGCATTATCTGGGTGATGATAGTGGGGATGAGAGCCATTTTACCCAGTCATCATGGCTCCCAGAAGATCAAGAAGGTGAGTTTCAAACCTTTAGACTGTGGGATGCAAGCCTCAGGAGTAGTTGTTCTCATGGCCAAAAGCGCTGTGCTTGGGGCTTGCTCTTTTTCTGGGGCCTACCTTCCACCATAATCCTGCTATCCCAATCCCATCCCCCATCTCTCCTACACACTTTCATTAGGATTTCTGAAGATCAGAAATTGTGCATCTCTATTTGGCCCCACATACCCAAATGAACTTTTCCCAGACACCAGAATTCCAGATTGTAACTGTTTCTGAATCAGCAAGCAATAAGCACAAGTACAACGCAGTTTAGCTATGCTTGCCGCTTGCATGTACTGTCTCAATTCAAGCACAACAGTAACCATAGCAGCAGCATAAGCAGCAGCAACAGGAGCAGCAACAGCAATAGGCATAGCAACAGCAGCATTTATATATGTCTTTAGGGGTTAACAAAGAGCACCTCTATATAATATATACATATATATACATACATATGTATATATACATATATACATATATGTACATTATATATACATTATATATACATATATACACATATATATACATATATATATATATACATATATACATATATACATATATACATACACACATATATATATAGTCTTATTTGATCCTGGAAACAACCTGGGGTGTGTTTGGCAGCATCACCACCACCATCATTGTCGTCATCATCATCATCATCATCATCCTTTACAAATGAGGAAACTGAAGGTCAAAAAGCATATTGATTGACCCAGGATCACATAGCTAATAAATGTCTAAGATATATTTTGAATTCAGGGTCTTCCTTACTCCAAGTTCAGTGTTCTGAACCCTGTACTACCTACATGGCTTGTTGTTTATTGTTGACTTCAAAGTGGTAACCAAAAAGACCATGAAGAGAAAATAACATAAGCACCAGCATACAGTGCCGTGTGTGATTTCTTTTCTGTATTTTTCTCTTTCGTGTGTCTGCTAGTCCAAAGAGGAACTAAATTTTAAAATGAGGCCCTCCAATTAAATGGTTAAAATGAACTTCATGATTTTATGACCAAAAAATTAGAGCAATTCAAGAGGCTGTTACAAGGCAGCTTTTGTGTCTTTGTAATAGTGTGGCAATGGCTATTAATCATGTTTTAATTAAATGTTTCCTGATAGAAATCAGATTCATTAAGGCACCCACAGATCAGTTAACTGAGAGTTTGTCATTACATAACTAATTCTGCTGAATATGTTACAATGAATTGGGTTCTGCACATTTTTATAATGAAAATCAGATATTTTTTCTGAGCCGTCTTTTTCAACAAATGCATTTAAAAACCTTATCCACAGAATCATCTGCATTAGTTCTGAGTATGCAAATCTATTTGTCATTCACAGCCAACTTTTTAATGCAGTAATAATGATCATAGTTGCTAGGAGAGATGGGGCTGGACCAGAGTTTGCCAAATAAATATTTCACAACAAAGATTCATTTTAAAATGTTATATTAAAGGTGGCTCTCTGTCAAAGTATTTTTGATAGCTTTTGCCAATACATATTTTATTTTGTTTGGGACTTGGGGGTGCGAACCTAGTACTAACATTTTCAGGTTAATGAGATTTAATCTTTGGATTAGGTGTTTGGTTGAAAATTCTGGGCTTTTAGTCAAGTTATACCCATGAACAGGTCACATCTGCTGAGAATCATAGTTACCCTCAGTTGTATCTGCATCAATGGAAAAGTAAATATTCTATTCCACTGCATTTCAAATCTAATTTTATTTAATCAACTCTAGGTGAAATAAGAATTTCTAAACATTGTATTCTCTTCTAGATAATTTCCTTTTACCACCTAGTCAATATTTTTAATGGGTGGGGAAGTACTAGAAACAAACCCATGATTTCAGTAAGGTAGGAAATTCTCTAGTGAAGAAACTCCTTCTCCCAGAAGAGTTCTACATTAGTTTGCAAAGTTGCCCAGGAAATTAAAAGATTAAGATTTGCATAGAATTACACAAAAGGAATTTTCAAAGTTGAAATTTGAATCCCAACTTGAATCTTTACTTCAAGATTAGCTCTCTATTCACTGTCAGATATCTTCTCACCACTACCATCACCCCATTTGATGTTAACTTGCTTTTTGGTTTGTCCATTTTCTATTTACTTACAAATTCTAGTAATAATCGCTAGACAGATAGATGTGGATATATAATACATCTATCTGTCTATCTATATATAAACATATACACATCTGTGTGTATGTGTGTGTGTGTGTGTGTGTTTGTATAATAACAAGACCTCTCAATTTTGAAGGTAAGGTGGCATGGATACATGGGTTCCAATGCTATTTCTGACACTAACTGTGTGATCATGGACAAATCTCTTAATTTTACTGGCCATCAGTTTATCCATCTTTAAAGTTGGAACATGTCTATAATATTTGTCTCCTGGTGTTCTTGTGAGGCACATATAAGAGAATATATATTAAGTGTTTTGGGAACTTTAAAGCATTAACTTACATACAATGACTTTGCAAACATTTTATCACTCAATAATAATCATCTTACACTAAATAGCTGCTAGGCATGCAATAGGATGGAAGTGAGCATTTTTCCAACTTCTCTACTTCTCCACACCTAGTCATTAAGATCCCTTGTAATGTCTAGAGAGAGACTATGAGCTACAGTTTAATAGCTACATGTTTAATAGCAGCAACACTTATGGTAGTCTAGAGACTTAAACCTGTAGCCCTTTACTTATTATTGGAGAAGTGTTATGGGTCCTTTTATTGCAATGACCCTTTGTGAGATAACTAAGAAAAAGGTTTGATTACTAACTGGTACTTAGATTAATGCAATTTCTTTTAAATATAGCATACAGCAGAGAGACCAATGGAAACCAAGTATGTCTGAATCAAATAAATAATTTTTGAAAAGGAATGAACCTGATGATATATTTTCCCAGGGTACAATGACCTTTTAGATGGTAGAGAAATCATTGGTTATTATTTCACTAGAAACTTTGTATTCTAACTCAACAAGTCCAAAAAAAGATTTATTAAGTGTTTATACTATGTGCCAGGAACTGTGTTAAGAGCAGGGAATAGATAGTACCTGCCTTTAGGAGTTTACATTCTGATGGGTTGGAAAAAGACAACACATAAAAGGAAGCTGAAAGAGGTGGTGACAAGGTATCCATGGTGGGGGTGTAGGAAGGAGAGAGAGAAATGATGGAGAAAATTTGCAGTCAAAAGTAGAGCCAAGAGATGAATAAAGAAATTACTAGCCTTAAATTACTTACCTTAAAATGAAGGTTCTGGGAGAAACTGGACAGTCAGAGGAAAGGACCGAAGAGGGAAGACTGCATTTCCAGTGTAAGAAGGCTAGGGACAAAGTGAAACTCCAGGATAAGGAGGTTGCAGCACTTGAGAGAGTTTTCAGGTTAGGAAGGCTGCTTTGGCATTGTGGAGAAAGTCTGAAGACTAAGAATTAGAACCTGGAGAGAAATGAAGATATTTTCCCATGGAACTTCATACGTAGTGAGCATGTGAAATGCTTTCTGACTTGACTTGTAGCTATTATTGTTTAGGAATTATCTCTTTGAGTGAATTTTAAAGCAAACATGTCTGGGGGCTGTTTATGACACTCTTTAATTTATCTTTTTTTTCTACAGCTATCACCAAGGTAGTGCCCAAAAAGTTCCTAAGAGAACTGCTATAAGACACTTTATAACCTTTTTACAGTCTTCAGCCATATCTCTTCCTTGGTTTTCATTACAAATTGCCTAATGGACATTTTAGCATGTCTAAAACTCATTATCTTTCTGTTCAAACTCTCCTTTTTGAAAAAAATTTCTATTTCTGTCAAGGGCACCACCATCCATACAGTTTCCTAATCTCTATATCATCCCAAACTGTAAGTCTTTCATTCTCTTTCATCCTACATATCCAATTAGTCATTAAATCTTTTTATTCCTACATCCACAACATCTCTTTGTCCCATCCTTTTCTCTCCCTTCACATAGCTACCACCATAGTTCAAGTTGTCATCGTGTCTCACTTGAATTACTACTATAGCTTCTTAAATTGTCTTTGCCTCAAGTCTTTCCCTATTCTAATGAATCTTTCACACAGCTGCCAAAGTGATTTTCTTAAAGGTGGCCCTATGTCACTCCCTTGCCTCAAAAATTCCAAGGCCTCTTTGTCACTTCTAGAATCAAATATAAATTCCTTTGCTTGGAATTTAAAAGTCTTCACAACATCTAATCAACCTTTCCAGGATTGTTACAATTACTCCCCTCCATGATTACCACAACACAACCACACTGATATTTCCAGTCCTTCAGACATGGCACACCTATTCCTTTGCATACACTATGCCTCATGTCTGGACTTCTGCCTATTTTGTTCCCCTTTCTCACCTTCCCCTCTTAGCATACCCAGTTTCCTTTAAGAGTCAAATCGAATGCTACGAAAATTAATATACTTATTCAGTGCCATATCAATCAAAGTACCAAAAATTATTTTATACAGCTAAAAAAATAACAACAAAATTCATCTGGAAGAACAAAACATTCAGAATATCAAGAGAATTAATGAAAATAAATGCAAGGGAAGGTGGCCCAGCCATGCCAGATATTAAATTGTATTATAAAGCAGGAATCATTGAAACTACTTGGTACTGGCTAAGAAATAGAGTGGTGGATTACTGGAATAGGTTAAGTACACAAGACACAGAAGTCAATAACTATAGTAATCTACTGTTAGATAAACCCAGACTCCAGCTTCTGGAATAAGAACTCGCTATTTGAAAAAAAAAACTGATGGGAAAACTGGAAAATAGTATGGCAGGAACTAGGCATAGACCAACATTTTATACCATATACCACAATAAAGTCAAAGTGGGTACACCATTTAGGTATAAAGGCTGATACTATAAGCAATCTGGGAGAACAAGGAATAGTTTACTTGTCAGATTTATGGAGAACAGAAGAATTTGTGACCAAACAAGAGATAGAGAACATTATGAAACACAAAATAGATAATTCTGATTATATTAAATTGAAAAGGTTTTGCAAAAAAAAATCAATGCAACCAAGATTAGGAAGGAAGAAGAAAACTGGGAAAGAATTTTTACAACCAGTGTCTCTTACAAAGGCCTCATTTCTAAAATACATAGAGAAGTGAATTAAATTTACAAGAATACAAGTCATTACCCAACTGATAAATGATCAAAGGATATGAACAGAAGTTTTCAGATGAAGAAATTTAGCTACCTTAAGTCATATGAAAAAATGTTTTAAATCACCATTGATTAGAGAAATGCAAAGCAAAGCAAATCTGACAGGGATAGAAGGGAAGGAAGAAGTAGTAAGGGAAAAGGGAAAGAAAAGGGAGGGGGCTGATGGAAGGGAGGGCAGATTGAAAGAAGAGGCAGTCAAAGCGAAACTAGTGAGGAGAGAAAAGGAGAAAAGAGAAAGAAAATTATAAACAGGTGGGGGATAGGATGAGAAAGACACAAATAGCAATTATAACTGTGAGTGAATTGGTAAACTCTCCCATAAAATGGAAGTGGATAGCAAAATGGATTAAAAATCATAGTCCTTTAATATGTTGCTTACAAGAAACACATTTGAAACAGAGGGATACACACAGGGTAAAGGTAAAAGGCTGGATTAGAATATATTATGTTTCAGGTGAAGTAAAAAATAAAGCAGGAGTAGCAATCCTGATCTCAGACAAAGGAAAAGCAAAAATAGATCTAATTAAAAGAGATAAGGAAGGAAATTATATCCTGCTAAAAGGCACCATAGACAATGAAGCAATATCATTACTAAACATATATGTATCATATGGTATAGCATACAGATTCTTAGAGGAGAAGTTAAGTGGGTTATGGAAAGAAATTGACAGCAAAACCATACTAGTGGGGGATCTCAACTTCCCCCTCTCAGAGCTAGATAAATCTAATCACAAAATAAACAAGAAAGAAGTTAAGGACGTGAATAGAATGCTAGAAAAGTTAAATATAGTAGACCTCTGGAGAAAATTAAATAGGTGTAGAAAGGAATATACCTTTTTTCTCAGTGGTACATGGAACCTTGTTTCAACAATCTGGCTAGCAGCTTCTGTAGGGGTGTAAGATCCACCCACAGCCAGCACCCAGAAAGCTGCCAACAGTACAGGTTCTTTTGATCTGCTTAATTAAGGAAAGCAAGGTGAAGGGGTTGACAAGCTTACTTTTAATTCAGCATACAAATATCATTCAGTTAGTTCAGGGGAAAAAGCCAGCACCCTGAACTTCATAACAAAATGCAAACAAATTACAAACATCAACAGACTTTGTCTGATTCAAATCTCAACACATAGTTACCAGAGTTCAACAAAGTCTCAGCATCCAGGTTTACAAGCTGGAGGGCTCCTTAGCTACAGCTGCCGGGAGTCTCTTCATCAACACCATCTCCAGAGCCCTGCACAAATGGCTCTGTCCTCCCTTCTTATAGGGCTTCAGACATCTTCAAACGTCATCTGAATCACCAGAGCTCAGGCTCTGGTGATTGGTTCTTGAGTTAGCCCCTCCCCTTAGGACCCTGGGAGGTTCACATCCACATGGATTAGGTTAACACTTAATGGGGTTTGGTCCTGGGGCTTAGCACCTAGTAAGGCTCACTGAATTACTCAAAGAAAACAAAGGCCATTTTGCTTATCAACGCAAACCTACACAAAAAACTGACCATGTTCTAGGGCAGAAAAACCTCACAATCCAGTGCAAAAGGGGAGAAATATTAAATGCATCTTTTTTCAGATCATGATGCAACAAAAATTGTATATAATATAGGGCCATGGAAAGATACCCTAAAAATCCATTGGAAACTAAATAATTTAATACTTAAGAGTGAGTGGGACAAAAACAAATCATAGAAACAATCAATAACTTCACCCAAGAGAAGGGCAATAATGAGACAACATACCAAAACTCATGGGATGCAGCAAAAGCAGGTCTTAGGGGAAGTTTTATGTCTCAGAATGCTTATATCAATAAAATAGAGAAAGAGGAGATCAATGAATTGGACATGCAATGGAAAAAGCTAGAAAAAGAACAAATTAAAAATCCCCGATCAAATATCAAATTAGAAATTCTTAAAACCAAAGGAGAGATTAATAAAATTAAAATTAAGAAAACTATTGAACTAATAAATAAAAGTAAGAGCTGGTTTTATGAAACAAAATAGATAAACTTTTGGTTAATTTTATTAAAAAAAGAAAGAAGAAAATCAAATTATCAGTACCAAAAATGAAAAGGGCAAATTCACCACTAATGAAGAGAAAATTAAAACAATAATTAGGAACTATTTTTGCCCTACTGTATGCCCAAACATTTGACAATCTTAGTGAAATGGATGATAAATTGTCCAGAATAACAGAGGAGGAATTAAAATACTTAAATGACTCCATCTCAGAAAAAAAAAATTGAACAAGCCACTAATGAACTCTGCAGGAAAAAGCCTCCAGGACCAGATGGGTTGACACATAAATTCTCTCAAACATTTAAAGAACAATTAATTCCCACACTTTATAGACTACTTGTGAAATTTGCCAAAGGAGTCCTACCAAATTCTTTTTATGACACAAATATGGTACTAATACCTAAATCAGGAAGAGTCAAAACAGTGAAATAAAATTACAGACCAATTTCCCTAATGAATATAGATGCAAAATTTTAAATAAAATTTTAGCCAAAAGATTACAGCAATGAATCATGAGAATAATGCACTATGGCCAGGTAGGATTTATTACAGGAATGTAAGGCTGGTTCAATACTAGGAAAACTATCAGTATGATTGATCATATCAACAACAAAACTAGCAGAAACCATATGATTATCTCAATAGATTCAGAAAAAGCTTTTGACAAAATAAAATACTCTCCTATTGAAAATACTAGAGAGCATAGGAATAAATGGAGTCTTCCTTAAAATGATAATTAACAACTACCTAAAATAATTGGCAAGTATTAAATGTAATAGAAATAAGCTAGAAGCATTCACAATAAGATCAGAGGTGAAACAAGGATGTCCATTATCACCCCTGTTATTCAGTATGGTGCTAGAAAGGTTAGCTCTAGCAATAAGAGAAGAAAAAGAAATTGAAGGAATTCGAATAGGCAAAGAGAAAACTAAGTTATCACTTTTTGCAGATAATATGATGATTTACTTAGAGAATCCTAGTGAATCAAGTAAAAAACTACATGAAATAATAAATAACTTTAGCAAAGTTGCAGGATGTAAAATAAATCCACACAAATCCTCACCATTCCTATATATTACAAACAAAGCCCAACAACAGGAGATAGAAAGAGAAATTCCATTTAAAGATACCATGGATATTATAAAATATTTGGGAGTCTATCTTCCAAAACAAATCCAGGAACTATATGGACACAATTATGAAATACTTTTCACACAAAGTTAGATCTAAATAATTGGCAAAACAAAACAACTCTCAGGTACCACACCACACCTGTCAGATTGGCTAACATGAGAAAACAGGAAAATAGTAAGGGCTGGGAGAAGATGTGGGAAAATTGGAACACAAATGCATTGTTGGTGGAGTTGTGAACTGATCCAACCATGCTGGAGTGCAATTTGCCCAAAGGCCTATAAAACTGTCTATACCCTTTGACCCAGAAATACCACTGGTCTGTATCACAAAGAGATCATAAAAATGGGAAAAGGACCCACATGTACAAAATATTTATAGTAGCTCTCTTTGTGTTGTCAAAGAATTGGAAATTGAAAGACTGTCCATCAGTTTGGGAATGGGTGAATAAATTGTGGTATATGAATGTAATGGAATGTTATTGTGCTATAAGAAGAAGTGGACTTCAGAAAAACCTGGAAAGACTTATGTGAACTGACGCTGAGTGAAATGAGCAGAAGCAGGAGAACATTGTACACAGTCACAACCACATTCTCCAATGGCTGACTTTGATAGACTTAGCTCTTCTCAGCTATTCAAGAATTTAACATGACTCCAAAAGACTCATGATGGAAAATGCTATCCACATCCAGAGAAACAATGTTGGAGTCTGAATGTGGATGGAATCATACTATTTGCCCTCTTTTTCTTTTGTTCTTTTGTTTTGTTTCTTCTTTCTCATGGTTCCTCCCATTAGTTCTAATTCTTCTTTACATCCTGATTAATGTGAAAATATGTTAATATGAATGTGTAAGTAGAATGCTATCTTGGGGAGGGGAGGAGGACAGAAAGGGGGAGAAAATTCAAAACTCAAAATTTTTTGGAATTGAATGTTGAAAACTAAAAATAAATTAATTAATTTTAAAAAAAATAATAAAATATAACTAAAAAAATTAAAAGTGCATTTAAAAAGGGTGAAAGCAAATGGCACCTCTTTCATGAAGCCATTTTTTTATCACCCAGCTGATAATGCCTTCACCAACCAAATTATATTCTACCTATTTTGTGTGTATTTACATATATATAATCTCCCCTTGCTCAATTTTAAGTTCCTTCAGAGAAGAGACAATTTTGGCTTTGTCTTTCTATCCCTGTTACCTAGTCTAGTACCTTGCATATAATTTGCCCTTAATAACTGATTGAGTAACTAATTTCTTACCTTTTCTTTCTGTCTTAGGTTCGGGCACATGCTCCATCACACTTAACACAGGTTTGAGGAGTCTATGTGAACCTTTCTTCATGATTACTCAACTCCCAGCATGTCCTGCTATGCACCACATCTCAATGTTTAACCAGCTTAAAGGGAGATCCAGATCACTGGACAGTGAGAAGGGCTAAAACAATGAATTTTCTGCTGGACTCTTGCCTTCCCAATAATGAAAGCAAGAGAGGGTTTTCCATTGACCTAGTCACAAAAAAGGAGTCTGGTAAGAAGGTGTAAAATCAACTGTATTATGCACAAGAGGAGATAATATATAAGGTGAGAATTAACCCCTTCAATCAATATCAGAAGGAACTATGAAATAATGTTAAGTCTTGCCTTAGGGTGACCTTTTAAAAGCCAGTTCACTAAATCTATGAGGAGAATCCCAGCTTCTGAGTGTTCAAACTGAAGAAGCACAGAGCAGGAGGAAAAGAAACTGTAGAAAGCTAACCCCACATGGAGCTGAAGAAAGGGGAGCTTCAAGATGCCATGCAGAAATCAAAGGGCCAAACCTCTTGTCCTTTCACAATTGTTCCCACTGACTCGAACAACACCTATGTGACCTTGAGCTATCACTTCTCCTCTCTAGACCTTAATTTCTGCATCTAAAAAATGTAGGAGCTGGTCTAAAGAAGGAGTGGGAAACCTGGGAACTGAAGACCACATGTGGCCTTCTAGGTCCTTGGGCATGGCCTTTTGACTGAAACCAAGATTTAAGGAACAAATCTTTTTACTAAGGTCCTAAATGTTCTCTAAGGGCCCTTTCAGGTATAATATCCTGTTGTATGTGATCCAGGAATAGTTTGGATTTTTAAAATACTTCAAAGTAACATAATTATTTTACATACACAGTCTTTTTTATCCTAGGAACACCCTGTGAGTTAAGTAGTACAACATAATTATCTCAATTTTACAAGTGAAGAAATAGAAATTCAGAGAAGTGAGATAATTTGTACAAGACATGAGATAAATGGTGAAACCATTTAGACTTCAGATCCTGAACTTCTGCTTTCAGATTCAGTGTTCTTTGCCTTATACCAGGCTGGAGTACTCATTAATAATGTTAATTTTTTTGAAATATAACTTTTATAAATTGCATAAAGTTAGATTCAATTCTATTTTTATTTGGGGTACAAGTATGGGTTTTGTTTTGTTGTTGCTCAGTTGTGTCAGATTCTTCATGACCTTATTTGGAATTTTCTTGGTAAGACACTGGAGTGGTTTGCCCTTTCCTTCTTCAGCTCATTTTTACAGAGGATGAAATAGGCAAATAGGGCTAGGTGACTTGCTAGGGTCACATAGCTAGTAAGTGTCTGAGGCTGGATTTAAGCTCAGGAAGTTGAGTCTTCCTGATTCCAGGCCTGGTGTTTTATCCACTGCATCATTTAGCTGCCAAATCTGGGCACCTATACAAATATTTTGCTTTCACAGAAACATGGAATTTCACCATTGGAAGGGACCTAAGTAGTCATATAATCTAAGCTAAATTGAAAGATGACCCTATCTATACCTACAAATAGAAGATGGTTTTGCATGTGGTTCACAACTCATATGTTTTCTCATTGAGTCTGCCTAATAACATCTAGACCTAAGTGTGCACTAATGATCATTTTAAGGGTAAATTCACTTCTCTAGGAAGATAGTAGACATTCAATATTTTTATAAGACCTGAGAATTCTTGGTGAGGAGAAATTCCTATTAATAATGCAAATTGAAATGTGTCAGTAGCAAATATTCTCAGTGATAAATCCAATAAATGATCATCCACCTTTGTTTGAAAACATAAATAAACTTTTGTTGGGTGCTGCTGAAACAGCTTTCTTTCTAAGTAAACTCATTACATCTCTGGATAGCTCTAACTGTTCAAATGTTTTTACTTATATTAAAAGAACTCTGGTCAGAGAACCTGAGTTTGAATCCTAGCTCTGTCATTTACTACTTATGTGACCTTGTGTAAATCACTTAACTTTACTGGGTATCAGTGGCCTTATCTGTAGAATAAAAGGGTTTTACTAGTTAGTCTCAAACATCTTCTACAACTCTAAATCTATTCACCTAGACACAAATCTACCTCTTTATAACCCCCACATATCGCCCTTATGTTTAACGTCTATAACTAAGCAGTGCAAAGCTAATTCTTCTTCCACAAAGAGTTAAAGACAAAAATAATGTCCACTCATTGAATAACTCATTCAACAAGCCTCAATTAACTATCTCATGTTCAAGGTGCATTTGTTAGGCATTGTGTGTACCAAGATAAAAATATGACAGTTCCTACTCTTAAGAAGCTTGCATTTCATGTGCCCTGCCATATAAACACACCAGCTCATCTTCTCCCAGTTCACATAAGTAGTTCCTTCAGCCAATACTTGTGTGATATGAACTTAAGACTCTCCACCATCCTAGTCAGCTTCTGCTGTATTATTTCTAGCTAATCAATATTATTACCATTAGCTCTCAGAACTGAATATAATCCAGGTATAGTCTGACTAAAATGGTATATAGTAGAACTTTCATTTCTCTAGTCCTGATCATTTAAGTTTCTTTTAATAAATACTAATGAAGTGTATGGGGTGTTCAGGGTGGACTAGTACCTCCAGTGTGAAGGCTGGCTTAGTCTTTTTCAGGGCTGCTCATCCACCTTTGGTCTTCACCTTTCACCCAAATCTCACAAGTGACTCCAGGAAGCTTTGTCATGGACAATGCCCAGATCCCAGTAAAACCTTCTCAGGAGACAGGCTAAATCAGATTGAGGGTAACCAAGAGACCTCAAACCCATCGATTACTTAGGGAGATGTCTACTCTAATCATTTGAAGACTCCCCCCCTCCAACAGAATGAGCAGATGAGAACAATTTGTTCCAATGACCATGAAGGTAGCTAAAGCAGGCACTGTGGAGCACTTCCAGGTTGGTCAGACATCAAAGACAGCAAGGTCATTCACTGCATCCCAGGCCATCACCAGTCATCTTAACTTTTATCTTGCCACTTGACTTCTATGACTCTGGGGGTGATATGACTTTGTGAAACTCTGTCTCATGTCCAATTCACAAGCAAGTCAAGACATCCCCTCATAATGTCTTAGTTCCTCTTTAAAATGAAGGATAAATAACAATGCAGACTAATATTGCACTACTTTTTCAATGTCTTTTAGCAGCTATATACTATTTTCCTTATATTAAGCACTAATTATATATTAAGTGTATATTTAGTACACTAAAACAAAGAGATGATGCTTTTTTCTCCATTCACATAAAGCGCTATATGGCCCTCTTCCATCTTGTACTCATGACATTGAATTTTTTGAACCCTAAGAATGAGACATTACACTTGACCCTTTTTAAAAAAATTTATTAGATTTGATTTAGTATTCTACCCTGTTGAGACCTTTTTGAGTCCTGACTTTCAACATTTTAGCTGTCACTTCCATTGTGGTGTCATGTACAAATTTAATAAGCACGCCATCTATGCTTTTATCCAAATAATGAATTGTCAAATAACACTGTAATCATAGACAACACAAGTTCGTCTCCTAGGAAATTGGTGTTTGCCAAGATCTTTAGGGATTCAGGGTGAATTTATTTTATAGTGAATTCTATATCTTGGTAAACAGGTACCAATGATTTTTGAAAAACAGAAGCATGACAATTCTAATGTCATGCATTACTAATGCATAGCTGTAAATATCCAATAATTTCCATGTATAGTGTCTCCCCAGTGACAACGAATTTTTTAATGCTTTCTCTTGTCTCATGCGTGGATTCAGTTCTGAAATGCAATGAGAATGACTTGATAAGTATGTATTTAGAAGAGATAAAAGTTTATAAATCCACCTTAGAATTTAGAAAGCCACATTTACCCTTTCTCTTCTGTAAGGGATAACATAAATACTAGATTTAGTTCGGTTACTTGCCACCCAAAGTACTTTCCTATATGGTGCTGTTGTCATGCTTAGGAAGAAAACTTGTCCTGCTAACGTCATTGCTGGGATTGATGTCCCCAAAGTATCTGTGATTTTCAATGAATAGTAACCTTAATGGTTTAAGTTCCAGACATTTATAGAGATTGCCTTCCAGAAAGAAATGATGGAGTAGCAAGTATGCTTAATGCAGTTTTATTTCTGTATATAAAACCTTTGTATAAAGAGCATCATAATTTTTTCATGTCATGAAGCAAACTAAAAGCACAGCAGTTGAGGCCCAAGGTTACATAGCAAACTTGTGATGGAACCACAAATAGAATATGGTTTTGAACATGTTTCATAACGCTGATATTTCTTTCCACTGCGTCTGCCTACTTAGTAGCATGTACACTTGAGGATCATGCACTGATGACCATATATAGGAAGAAAGGAAGGAAGGAAGGAAGGAAGGAGGGAAAGGAGAGAGGGAGGGAGGAAGGAAGGAAGGAAGAAAGGAAGGAAGGAAGGAAGGAATGAGAGAAGGAAGGAAGGAAGGAAGGGAGGGAAGAAGGAAGAAAGGGAGGAAGGAAAGAGGGAAGGAAGGGAAGGAAGGAAGGAAGGAAGGAAGGAAGGATGGTAGGAATGTTGGTAGGGAGGTAGTAAGGGAGGAAGGAAGGAAGGGAGGGAGGAAGGAAGGAAAGCAAGAGAGAAAGAAGGAAGGAAGGAAAGAAAGAAAGAAGGAAGGCAGGAAGGGACAGATAGAGGGATGAAGAGAGGGAGAGAGGAAGGAAGCATATATGTAGCACCTACTATCTGCCAGGCATTGAAAAACGGCCTTTTACAAATATTATATTATTAGATCCTCACAAGAACTCTATGAGATATGTGCTACTATTAATCTCACTGTGTAGTTGAGGAAACTGAGGAATTATCCTTCAACATTTTGATCTCTAACTCCCTTAGATCCTTCAGACCTTTGTCTTGTCATTGTGCTTTTTAATTGAACCATCTTTCACCTTGCTAAGTTCTATCAGAGGATTTCAAGTAAGTCAAGCGGCTGTGCATTGCACAAATGATCTTCAATACAAAAAGAATGATTTTCTGGAAGTGGGGAGATTATTACTTTCAATGGATCACAGTACAGAAGGAAGAGCCCAAGATTTGGATCTTGACAATCCAGATTTGAATGCTTGAAAACCTACTGCTTGTGTGTGACTTTAACCAAATTATTTCATCTTCCTAAGCCCAAAGGTCCCTCTTTTAGAAGGTCAGCTCACATGTACTTCTAGATTCCCTCCAATGGAAACACTGATTTCTGGTTTTCTGTAGTTATTTGAAGCAATCCCAATGAAACTTCATTTGGAAGTAGTTACTGGAGATCTGAAAACAGAGACTGGATGATTGCTTGTCGTGCATGTTATGGTGGAAATTTCTTTTGTATATTGTTTTGAACAAATGGCTGCTGAGGTCCCTCCCAACTCCCAAAGTCTTTAATTATGTGATTGGTGATAGAGCTAACAATGAGGAGACATCAGCTGTGATCATTAAGCTTTATTAGAAAGGGGGCATGATAAAACAAATGTATCGCTGAGCTTGGAGTCAAGAAAGTCTGGTGTCAAATCCTGCCTCTAACAATGACTAGCTATGCTACTTTGGAGAAGTTACTTAATTTCTATGAGCCTCAGCTTCCTGATCTGTAAAATGAGAGGAAAAATAATACTTCATTCTCAGGGTTTTTGTATGACTCTGATAAGATAATATATAAAAAGAAGATTGCAAGGAAAACTGAAAGTACAATACTAGCATTATTTTTTTTATTACTTGGAGGATATGACTTTTTTTGGTAGACATGAAAAGACCTAAATAGGCAAACCTAGCCCTCCCTAGAAACAAGTGAAAATTACTCAAATCTTTCATGTTGAAGAAATGGTATAATTTAAAATAAAATTCATGTTAAGAACTGCTGGTCAGTTTGTTAAATGTTTGCATTTTATTGAAATGTAAACTGATAATAAAAGTAAGTTATATTGAATTATACTTGACACCTCCAGTCCTTGTACCTATAGACAGGAATTAAAAATTATTTCTCCTGAACATATAGCATTAGAGATTACTTGAAGTTCATTTTACATATAATATTTGATTTGAAAATAACCCAAAGTATCACAATACAGACATAATTTCAATATTTTTAATTCTTATAGAATAGCATCTTAATTTTAAGTTATATATAATATATGGGACTGTTAAGGTAACGAGACTTTTCCCTGTTCTTCCCTTTTGGGATGCTAAGACTATCAAGTCTCTCCTTTGTTTGAATTGGTGGGAAACCTTTTGCTGTCTTTGTTTTGGAATATTTCTCAGGTGTTTCTCAGCACTGAGGCAATCAGGAGTCATTGACTGGCATATTATGTGATACTGGGGATGGGAATTTTCACACACCCAACCTGGGTGAGGTCAGCGCCCTCAGGGCTTCAAACAGGATATAATTGAGGGGAGCTTGATGTTTGACTTTAGGGGCTCAATCATGGAAAGCATGTTGAGACTCTGGGCAAGCCGTTGTAACTGACCCCCAGTTTGGATAACCCTGACAAATATTGGTGCTTCTCTGGTAACTATGAATTGTAATTTGAATCTCTCTGTTGATGTTTGTAATTTCTGTTTGTATTTGCCTTGAAGTTCAAGGTGCTGATCTTTACCCCCTGAAGTAAGTGATTGATATATGTATGCTTAATTAAACTGACATTGTCAACTCCTTAAAGTTGCTTTCCTTAGAAAAGCAGATCAAAGAACATGTGTTGGCAGCCCTATGTGTCCTGGTGGTTGTCTTTACACAGCCACAGTAGCTGCTACCAAGATTGTTGCTACAGGATCCTACTGAGAGATCAGCAGTTCAAGAACATAATAAAAGAACCTACTAAAAGAAATATCTCCAAAGTTGGTTACCTGGAGTTCAACATACTTACCGGATTATTATCATAACGGTTGATGTAAGTTGAGATTTCATTATTCCTAACTATGCATGACATAGAAAGTTCATAATGTGATGGGCCATGAATTAAAAAAAAACAATAATTACACTGAGTTTATTTCTTTGTCAGATATGTTCCTGAATTTACAATATTCGTTCCTGAGCATGAAGATTGGATTGAGGGGCATTTAACTGGAATAAATATAAAATTACGCTAGGCTCAAAAAGTCAACTACTTAAGTTAGAGATGCAAAAGACCTGCATTAAAAGTGCTTGGTTTGAAAAGGATATAAGAAAATTTTGTTTACCAAAACCTTAACATAAGTGGACATTACGATATAGTTGCCCCAAAATAGTCTGTGTTTAAAAAAATCACATTGTGCAGAAAGAATGTAAGACTCAATCCTGCTACTAGATTCATTCTTTAATTCACTGAAAACTTGAGTGCCTTCTAATTGAAAGTTACAATACAGTTGAAGATTATACCCAGAAAAGGGAAACTAGGACAACAAAAAGTCTGACCACCTCTTGAAAAAGATCCCAAAAGGAAAACTCCTAGGAATATTGTAGCCAAATTCCAGAGCTCCCAGATCAAGGAGAAAATACTACAAAGCAGCCAGAAAGAAACAATTTGAGTATTGTGGAAACACAATCAGAATAACCGAAGATCTAGCAGCTTCTACATTGAGAGATCAAAGGGCTTGGAATACGATATTCGGATAGTCAATGGAGCTAGGATTAAAACCTAGAATCACCTACCCAGCAAAACTGAGTATCATGCTCCAAGGCAAAATATGGACTTTCAATAAAATAGAGGACTTTCAAGCTTTCTCAGTGAAAAGACCAGAGCTGAATAGAAAATGTGACTTTCAAACACAAGAATCAAGAGAAGCATGAAAAGCTAATCAAGAAAAAGAAATTGCAAGGGACTTACTAAAGTTGAACTGTTTTGTTTACATTCCTACATGGAAAGATGATGTGTAAGATTCATGAGACCTCAGTATTAGGGTAGCTGAAAGGAATATTCATATATATATATATATATATGTATATGTGTATATATATATATATATATATGTATGTGTGTGTGCATATATATATATATATATGTGTGTGTGTGTATTTATATATATATGGAGAGAGAGAGAGCAGGCACAGTGTGAGTTGAAGATGAAGGGAAGATATCTAAAAGAAATAAAATAAAATTAAGGGATGAGAGAGGAATATATTGAGAGAGGGAGAAAGGGAGAGATAGAATGGGGGAAAATTATGTCGTATAAAAGTGGCAAGAAAAAGCAGTTCTGTAGGAAGGGAAGAGAAGTCAGGTGAGGGGGAATGAGTGAATCTTGCTCTCATCAGATTTGACCTCAGGAGGGAATACCATTCATACTCAATTGCGTAACTTACCCCACAGGAAAAAAAGAGGAAGAAGATTAAAAAAGGGGGGATGTTAGAAGGGAGGGCAGACGGGGGAGGAGGTAATCAAAAACAAACCCTTTCAAAAGGGGACAGAGTCAAGGGAGAAAATTCAATAAAGGGGGATAGGTTAGGAAGGAGCAAAATATAGTGAGTCTTTCACAACATGAGTATTGTGGAAGGGTTATACATAATGATATGCATGTGGCCTATGCTGAATTGCTTGACTTCTTAGGGAGGGTGGGTGGGAAGGGAAGAGGGGACAAAATTTGGAACTCAAAGTTTTAAAAACAGATGTTCAAAACCAAAAAAAAATAGTTTGCGCATGCAACTAGAAAATAAGATACACAGGCTATGGGGCATAGAAATTTATCTTGCCCTACAAGAAAGAAAGGGAAAAGGGGATGGGAAGGGAGTGAGGTGACAGAAGGGAGGGCTGACTGGGGAACACAGAAGCCAGAATATACGCCATCTTGGAGTGGGGGGATGGTAAAAATGGGGAGAAAATTTGTAATTCAAACTCTTGTGAAAATCAATGCTGAAAACTGAATATATTAAATAATAAAAAAAGAAAAAAATAACTTCTCTTTCCTGATTACCTTTTCATGCTTCTCTTGATTTTTGTATATGAAAGTTAAATTTTCTATTCAGCTCTGGTATTTTCAACAAGAGTGCTTGGAAACCCTCTATTTCATTGAATATCCACTTTTCCCCTGAAATACTATACTTAGTTTTGCTGCGTAGGTGATTCTTTGTTTTGATCCTACCTTCTTTGGCCTCTGGAATATCATACTCCAAGCCCTTCAATCCCTTAGTGAAGAAGCTGCTAAATCTTTTGTTATCCTTATTGTGTTTCCACAATACTTGAATTGTTTTTTTTTTTTTTTCTGGATTCTTATAATATTTTCTCCTTGACCTCGGAACTGTAGAATTTGGCTACAATATTCCTAGGAGTTTTCCTTTTGGGATCTCTTTCAGGAGTTGGTTGTTGGATTCTTACCATTTCTATTTTACCCTCTGCTTCTAGAATATCAGGGCAGTTCTCCTTGATAATTTCTTGAAAGAACATATCTAAGCTCTTTTTTGATCATGGCTTTCAGGTAGTCCATAATTTTAAAATTATCTCTCCTGGATTTATTTTTCCAGGTCAGTGGCTTTTCCAATGAGATATTTCACATTGTCTTCTATTATTTTCATTCTTTTGGTTTTCTTTTATAATTTATTGATTTCTCATAAAGTCATTAGCTTCCATTTACTCCATTCTAATTTTTAAAAAAATTATCTTCTTGGGGGTGGAGCCAAGATGGCAAAGTAAAATCAGGGACTTGATTGAGCTCTCCCCAAATTCCTTGTAAAAAATGACTCCAAACAAATTCTAGAGCTACAGAACACACAAAATGACAGAGTGAAACAAGTCTCCAGCCCAAGACAGCCTGCAAGGTCAATGGGAAGTGTCTACAGCATTGGCCTGAGAGCAGAGCACAGCCCAACATGGTCTTCACCAGCACAGACCTAGGCCAGCAGACTGAGTGGAGCAGGCTTCAGGGCACTAAATCCCTGGCAGCTGTGGTGGTTTCCAGACTCCTAAACCCATGAGCACCAAAGACTTTGTGAAAGGCCGCTGGGAAAACTCTGTCAGACCTGGATGAGAGAAGAGTAAAGTCCAACCCCAGCCCCAGGGCAGCAGAGGCAGTAGACACAGCAATAGCAACAAAAGCAGCAGTAGCTCCTTCTGGAGCTTCAGGCCCCAGATGGTGGGGGGATCAAGAGTCTGATCAGAATGGGAGTGCAGGAATCTCTTTGCTGGCACTGAAGCAGGATTCTATTGCTTTTCAGTGCTCAGATCTGGGTCATAGTCCTGGGTGGAAGTCCTGGAGTGAGGAGGAGGACTGGTGTGGCAGAGCTTGTGGTGGATGTGGGGAGGGAATCCTTCTCACAGTTCCAAGGCAGAGAAGAGAGCTTGATATCACTCACAGGCCAGAACGCAGGCCAGGAGATGAGTAAATATTTCTCCTTGGATCATACCACCTCAGAAGAACTGAAAATTTACAGGTGCCTATTAGTTCTGAAAACAGCTATTCAAAACACCTGAAGCTTGGGACATTCTGGAAGTAGAGACATACATTGACAAAGAGCTTTAAAGTCAAGTAATTGGTTGGAAAAATGCACTGACAGCATAAAACCTCTGACTACAGAATCTTACTTTGATGACAACAAAGATCAGAACGTACAAGCAGAAGAAGACAACAAAGTCAAAGATTCGGCATCAAAAGCCTCCAAGAAAAATACAAATTGGTCACAGGCCATGGAAGAGCTCAAAAAAGGATTTTGAAAATCAAGTAGAAGTAGAGGAAAAATGGGGAAGAGAAAAGAGAATGGTGGAAGAAAATCATGAAAAATGAGTCAACAGCTTGTTAAAGGAGACCCCAAAAGAAAATAACAGAAGAAAATAACCTCTTTAAAATACACTAATCCAAATGGCAAAAGACATCCAAAAAGCCAATGAGGAGAAGAATGCCTTAAAATGAGGTCCAAAAGCTCACTGAAGAAAATAATTCCCTAAAAATCAGAATGGAGCAAATGGAAGCTAGTGACTTTATGAGAAATCAAGAAATTATAAAGCTGAACCAAAAAAATGAAAAAAAGAATCAAGAGAAGCATGAAAAGGTAACAAGAAAGAGAAATCATAGGGGACTTACTGAAGTTGAACTGTTTTGTTTACACTCCTACATGGAAAGATGACGTGTATGATTCATGAGACGTCAGTATCATAGTAGCGTATACATATATATACATAGTAGTGTATACATATATATACATATGTCTGTGTCTATGTATGTATATATGTAGGTGTGTATATATATGTATGTATGTATATACATACATATATATACACAGAGGGCACAGGGTGAGTTGAATATGAAAGGATGATATCTAAAAAAATAAAATCAAATTAAGGGGTTAAGAGAGGAATACATTGAGAGAGGGAGAAAGGGAGAGACAGAATAGGGTAAATTATCTCACATAAAAGTGGTAAGAAAAAGTGGTTCTCTAGGAAGGGAAGAGGGGGCAGGTAAGGAGGAATAAGTAAATCTTCCTCTCATCGGATTTGACCTGAGGAGGGAATACCATACACAATCAATTGGGCATCTTACCTCACAGGAAAGAAGGAGGAAGAAGATAAAAAAGGGGGGATGATAAAAGGGAGGGAAGACAGGAGAGGAGGTAATCAAAAACAAACACTTTTGAAAAGGGAGAGGGTCAAGGGAGAAAATTGGGTAAAGAGGAATAGATTAGGAAGGAGCAAAACATAGTTAATCTTTCACAATATGAGTATAGTGGAAGGGTTTTACATAATGATACGCATGTGGCCTATGTTGAATTGCTTGCCTTCTTGGGGAGGGTGGGTGGGGAGGGAAGAGGGGAGAGAATTTGGAACTCAAAGTTTCAAAAACAACAACAAAAAAAAAGGTTTTGCATGCAACTAGGAAATAAGATACACAGGCAATGGGGCATAGAAATTTATGTTGCCCTACAAGAGAAGAAGGGAAAGGGGACTAGGGAATGGGGCAACCAGAATATATGCCATCTTGGAGTGGGCAGGAGGGTAGAAATGGGGAGAAAACTTGTAATTCAAACTCTTGTGAAAATCAATGCTGAAAACTAAATATATTAAATAAATTAAATTAAAAAAATAAAAATATAAAAAAAAGAACATAGTGCCCATATACACCGAAAAAAAAAGCTTTACTCTGTTCAAGTCCTTTAGACTATTCCATTGCTAGGGAGCAATAAGTTACATCCTCCCATCCTGAGACAACCATTTATTCCTCTAAAGCCCTTCTACCTCTAAATGGAGATCTTAGACCTTGAGAGCCCATCCACCTAGTCACCAAATATAAAAGTAAGGCAATAAGCACAACATCAATGACAATCATAAATATGCCTATGTAGTTCTGTATCACAAGGTATGAGAGACTCTCCATAAAGAAGGTAAAAGAAATATAACATTTATTCAGACAGCAGAAAATCATGTCCCGTAAACAAATGTTCAGCTCCCACAGCAAGTCAGCCCACTTCATCATAACAGCAAAGAACTTAAAACACCATATTACAGCCTGGAACCTTGCCATCCCAAAACTTCTCTGACCCTCTGCTGGGGTCTTCCCCAAAATAAACTCACAGTACAGCTAAGTCAGCCTGTTCAGTTCTAACAATCATGAGGGCAAAAATTATCAGCCATTAGAAGCCATAACTATTTTCTGTCTCCCTCCCTGCATTTCCTGTGATATAGCTTCCTTTTCCTGTCAGGAAGCCCCTCCTACCACATGTAATCTAATCTTCCTGTGATGCAAGCAGGTCACATGGCCTATTGATGGGTGGGAAAGATCTTCAAATCTAAATTGCTATTACACCTCAGAGGCTTACTAGTCCATCTCCTTAATTTGAAAAACGAGAAAATGGTGGGGGAGGGGGCAGAGCCAAGATGGCAGATTAGAAGCAGGGACCTGCTTGAACTCTCCCCCCAAGTCCCTGAAAATACCCATAAAAATGAATCTAAACAAATTCTAGAGCAGCAGAAGCCACAAAATGACAGTGTGAAACAGATATCCAGTCCAAGAAATCTGGAAGGCCAACAGAAAAAGTCTATTGCACCGGGATTGGAGCAGAGCACACCCCAGTGTGGGCCACACTGGCACAGACAGGCCTGGATCAGGCCTCAGGGCACTCAATCACTGGCAGCTGTGGTGGTTTTCAGACTTCTCAACCCACAAGTGCCAAAGACAGCTTCGAAGGTCAGTCGGAAAGGTCTCTAGCCTGGGTAAGAGATCAGCGTGGTCTGGCAACAGCCCCAGCCCCAAGCAGTAGGAGCCACTGCTGCAATGTGGCTACTTCTGGAGCTCTTGGCCTCAACAATTGGGGAACTAAGTGGCTGAACTGGGTTGCAGTCCTGGGTGGCAGTCCTGGGGCAAGGAGGATTACTGGTGTGATGGAGCTTGTGGTGGCTGTGGAGAGAGAATCCCTTGGACAGTGATAAGGTAGAAAGGAGTGCTTGTGGTTGCTCACAGATCAGAGCACAGGCCAGGAGAAGACTAAACATACCTCCTTTGATCATACCACTTTGGAAGAATTGAAAATTTACAGGACCCTAGAAATATCTCTGAAAATGACTCCACAAAACCCCTGAAAAATGGGACACTAAAACTTCCACTTAACAAAGAGCACAAAAATCAAGTAGTTGTCTGGGGAAATGAGTAAACAGGGGAAAAATAAGACCATAAAATGTTACTTTGTTGGTGAAAATGTATTTTCCTAAGTCTTTGGTGATGAGCAAGATCAAAGCATACAACCAGAGGAAGACAACAAAGTCAAAGTTCCTACATCCAAAGCCTCCAAGAAAACTATGGTAGGGTCCCAGGCCATGAAAGAACTCAAAAATGATTTTGCAAACCAAGTAAGAGAGGTAGAGGAAAAACTGTGAAAATAAATGGGAGTGATGCAAGAAAATCATGAAAAACAAGTCAACACCATGCTAAAGGAGACCCCACGAAATGCTGAAGAAATAACACTTTTAAAAATAGACTTACCCAAATGGCAAACGATGTCCAAAAAGTCAATGAGGAGAAGAATGCCTTAAAAAGCAGAATTGGATAAATGGAAAAAGAGGTCCAAATGCTCACTGAAGAAAATAATTTCCCTTTTTCCCCAACAAATTATTAATGAAAACTCCTTATATTTTAGAAATAATGGGTAAAATAGAAATTGAAAGTATACACTGATTACCTCTTGTTTTAGGTCCTTGCATTGCTGAGAAGAGCGAAGTCTATCATTGTCCAATGAGGCTGTTGCTATATGCAGTGTTCCCCTGGTTCTGCTACCTTCACTCAGCATCAGTTCATATAAATCTTTCCAGAATTTTCTGAAGTCTGCCTGCTCACCATGTCTCATATATTAATTTATTTATTTTTAGTTTTCAAGATTCATTTCCACAAGATTTTGAGTTACAAATTATCTCCCTATCTCTCCCTTCCCCCACCCCAAGATGGCATATATTCTGATTACCACTATCTCCAGTCTGCCCTCCCTTCTATCACCCTGCCCCCATCCCCTTCCCCTTACTTTCTTGTAGGGCAAGATAGATTTCTATACCCCATTGCCTGTATACCTTATTTCTCAGTTGTGTGTAAAAACAATTTTTAATATATGTTTTTTTAACACTTAGAGTTTCAAATTCTCTCCCTTCTTCCTTCTTCTCCCACCCTCACTGAGAAGTCAAGCAATTCGATATAGATTATACATGTGTCATTATGCAAAACACTTCCATAATAGTCATGTTGTGAAAGACTAACTATATTTCCCTCCATCCTATCCCCCCCATTTGTTCTATTTTTCTCTTCTAAACTTGTCCCTTTTCAAAAGTGTTAGCTTCTGATTACCCTCTCCCCCAATCTGCACTCCCTTCCATCATCCCCCCATTATCCCATTACCCCCTACTTTCCTAAGATACCCAATTGAGTGTGTATGTTATTCCCTCCTTAAGCCAAATCTGAGGAGAGCAAAGTTCACTCATTCCCTTTTACTCCCCGCTCTTCCCTTCCATTATAACATTTTTCTTGCCTCTTTTATATATCCCTTTCTTATCCTCTCAATATATTCCTCTCTCAGCCCTTAATTTTATTTTTTAGACATCATCCCTTCATGTTCAGCTCACCTTGTGACCTCTGAATATATATATATATATATATATATATATATATACATATATACATATCTATATATATATATATATATATATCTATATATATATATATATGTATGTATGCATTTTCCCTAATACTGAGAAAGATCTCATGAGTTACAAATATCATCTTTCCATGTAGGAATGTAAATACTTCAACTTTAATAATTCTCTTGTGATTTCTCTTTCCTTTTACCCTTTCATGCTTCTCTTGATTCTTGCATTGAAAGTCAAATTTTCTATTCACCTCTGATCTTTTCATCAAGAATGCTTGAAAGTCCTCTGTTTTATTGAAAATCCATTTTCGCCTGAAGTATTTTACTCAATTTTGCTGGGTAGGTTATTCTTGGTTTTAATCCTAGCTCCTTGGACCTCCCGAATATCATATATCAAGCTCTTCTATTCCTTAATGTAGAAGCTGCTAGATCTTGTGTTATACTGCTTGTGTTTTCACAATACTCAAATTGTTTCTTTCTAGCTGCTTGCAATATTTTTTCCTTGACCTGTGAACACTGGCATTTGGCTACAATATTCCTAGGAGTTTTCCTTTTGGGATCTTTTTCAAGAGGTGGTCAGTGAATTCTTTCCATTTCTACTTTTCCCTCTGGTTCTAGAATATCAGGGCAGTTTTCCTTGATAATTTCTTGATAATGGATTTCAGGTAATCTAATAATTTTCAGATTATCTCTTCTGGATCTATTTTCCATGTCAGTGGTTTTTTCAATGAGATATTTCACATTGTCTTCTATTTTTTAATTCTTTTGGTCCTGTTTTATAATTTCCTGATTTCTCATGAAGTCACTAGCCTCCATATGCTCCATTCTAATTTTAAGGAACTATTTTCTTCAGTGAGCTTTTGGACCTCCTTTTCCATTTGGCCACTTTTGTTTTTTAAGGCATTCTTCTCATTGACTTTTTGAACCTCTTTTGCCATTTCGGTTAGTCTGTTTTCGAAGGTATTACTTTCTTTGGTATTTTTGGGGTCTCCTTCAGCTGACTCATTTTTCATGATTTTCTTGTATCCCTCTATTTCTCTTCCCAATTTTTCCTTTACTTTTCTTACTTGATTTGCTATATCTTTTTTGAACTCTTCCATGACTGGTGACCAATTCATACTTTTCTTGGAGGCTTTTGATGTAGGATCTTTAACTTTGTTGTCTTCTTCTGGCTACATGTTTTGATCTTCTTTGTCACCAAAGTAAGTTTTTTATACTGTCTGCTCATTTTCCTGGCCAATTACTTGAGTTTTGAGCTGTTTGTCAGGGTATACTTGAATTGTTTCTTTCTAGCTGCTTGCAATATTTGCTCCTTGACTGGGAACTCTGGAATTTAGCTGCAAAATTCCTAGATGTTTCCCTTTTGGGATCTTCTTCAAGAAGTGATAGGTGGATTCTTTCCATTTCTATTTTACCTGCTGGTTCTAGAATTAATGAAACACAAAAATAAAATAAAATTAAGGGATGAGAGAGGAGTATACTGAGAAAGGGAGATAGGGAGAGATAGAATGGGGTAGATTATCTCACATAAAAGTGGCAAGAAAAAGCAGTTCTTTGGGAAAAGAAGAGAAGGCAGGTGAGGGGGGAATGAGTGAATCTTGCTTTCATCAGATTTGACCTGAGGAGGGAATACCATACACACTCAATTGGTTATCTTAGCCCACTGGAAAGAAAGAGGAAGAAGATAAAAAAGGGGGGATGTTAGAACGGAGGGCAGACAGGGGAGGAGGTAATCAAAAACAAACCCTTTCGAAAGGGGACAGGGTCAAGGGAGAAAATGCAATAAAGGGGGACAGGTTAGGAAGGAGCAAAATATAGTGAGTCTTTCACAACATGAGTATTGTGGAAGGGTTATACATAATGATACACATATGGCCTATGTTGAATTGTTTGACTTCTTAGGGTGGGTGGGTGGGAAGGGAAGAGGGGAGAGAATTTGGAACTCAAAGTTTTAAAAACAAATGTTCAAAAACAAAAAAAAAGTTTTTGCATGCAACTAGAAAATAAGATACACAGGCAATGGGGCATAGACATGTATCTTGCCCTACAAGAAAGGAAGGGAAAAGGGGATGGGAGGGGAGGGCTGACTGGGGAACAGAGTAACCAGAATATACACCATCTTGGAGTGGGGCTGAGGATAGAAATGGGGAGAAAATAAAAAAATTAAAATTAAAAAAAAATTAAAAATAAGAAAATAAAGTTGCTCTCTTAAAACACAAAAGAACTGAACAGGCTGACTTAGCTGTACTGTGAGTTTATTTCGGGGAAGACCCCAGCAGAGGGTCAGAGAGGTTTTGGGATGGCAAGGTTCCAGGCTGTAATATGGTGTTTTAAGTTCCTTGCTGTTATGATGAAGTGGGCTGACTTGCTGTGGGAGCTGAACATTTGTTTACGGGACATGATTTTCTGCTGTCTGAATAAATGTTATATTTCTTTTACCTTCTTTATGGAGAGTCTCTCATACCTTGTGATACAGAACTACATAGGCATATTTATGATTGTCATTGATGTTGTGCTTATTGCCTTACTTTTATATTTGGTGACTAGGTGGATGGGCTCTCAAGGTCTAAGATCTCCATTTAGAGGTAGAAGGGCTTTAGAGGAATAAATGGTTGTCTCAGGATGGGAGGATGTAACTTATTGCTCCCTAGCAATGGAATAGTCTAAAGGACTTGAACAGAGTAAAGCTTTTTTTTTTTTTCGGTGTATATGGGCACTATGTTCTTTTTTTTATATTTTTATTTTTTAATTTAATTTATTTAATATATTTAGTTTTCAGCATTGATTTTCACAAGAGTTTGAATTACAAATTTTCTCCCCATTTCTACCCTCCCACCCACTCCAAGATGGCATATATTCTGGTTGCCCCATTCCCCAGTCAGCCCTCCCATCTGTCACCCCACTCCCCTTTCCCTTCTTCTCTTGTAGGGCAATATAAATTTCTATGCCCCATTGCCTGTGTATCTTATTTCCTAGTTGCATGCAAAAACTTTTTGTTGTTGTTGTTGTTTTTGAAACTTTGAGTTCCAAATTCTCTCCCCTCTTCCCTCCCCACCCACCCTCCCCAAGAAGGCAAGCAATTCAGCATAGGCCACATGCATATCATTATGTAAAACCCTTCCACAATACTCATGTTGTGAAAGATTAACTACATTTTGCTCCTTCTTAATCTATCCCTCTTTATCCAATTTTCTCCCTTGACCCTGTCCCTTTTCGAAAGTGTTTGTTTTGAATTACCTCCTCCCCCTGTCTGCCCTCCCTTCTATCGTCCCCCCTTTTTATCTTCTTCCTCCTTCTTTCCTGTGAGGTAAGATACCCAATTGAGTGTGCATGTATTCCCTCCTCATGTCAAATCCAATGAGAGCAAGATTTACTCATTCCTCCTCACCTGCCCCCTCTTCCCTTCCTAGAGAACTGCTTTTTCTTGCCGCTTTTATGTGAGATAATTTACACTATTCTATCTCTCCCTTTCTCCCTCTTTCAATATATTCCTCTCTTATCCCTTAATTTGATTTTATTTTTTTAGATATCATCCCTTCATATTCAACACACCCTGTGCCCTCTGTGTGTATATATAGGTACATATATACATACACACCTACATATACACATACATAGACACAGACACATGTATATATATATATATACATATATATATATATATATATGTATACACTACTATGTATACACTGTATGTATGTGCTACCATAATATTGAGGTCTCATGAACCATATGCATCATCTTTCCATGTAGGAGTGTAAATGAAACAGTTCAACTTCAGTAAGTCCCTTATGATTTCTCTTTCTTGTTTGCCTTTGTACACTTCTCTTGATTCTTGTGTTTGAAAGTCAAATTTTCTATTCAGCTGTAGTCTTTTCACTGAGAAAGCTTGAAAGTCCTCTATTTTATTGAAAATCCATATTTTGCCTTGGAGCATGATACTCAGTTTTCCTGGGTAGGTGATTCTTGGTTTTAATCCTAGCTCCATTGACCTCCGGAATATCATTTTCCAATGTGGAAGCTGCCAGATCCTGTATTATCCTGATTGTTTTTCCACAATACTCATATTGTTTCTTTCTGGCTGCTTGCAGTATTTTTCTCCTTGACCTGGAAGCTCTGGAATTTGGCAACAATATTCCTAGGAGTTTTCTTTTTGGGATCTATTTGAGGAGGTGATCTGTGGATTCTTTCAATTTCTGTTTTACCCTCTGGCTCTTGAATATCAGGGCAGTTCTCCTTGAACTTTGGTTCCCAAAGATGCCAAACTCAGTGCTAGTTTGTGGACTTGGGGTTTTTATCACCCAAATACATATGTCCCAGGAGACTTTGCCTGAGCAGCCAGATAGTCCTTCCTTCATTAAGAGTTACCATTTGATTGTGAATTTCCACTTTCTAACCACAGTTTTTCATAATCCAAAGGTTTTCCGTGACCTCAAATAGATTCCCAGAGGATCCTTGGAATAGAGATCAGGCTGATCAGAAAATGTTTTGAATATTAAAATTCTAATATAGTGATCTGCCCTATATTGTGTATTTCTATACTTTGGTAATTTTCATGTATATGTGTATCTGCATTCCTAGACTAAAGTGTTCAGCTCACACTGGTTTCCAAAGAATGATTTTCAGTGACTTTTAGCTCTAGGAAATATGCAGATTGAAGGAAGGCATATTTCCTTCCCTTTTCATTCAGGAACCTGCATTGTAAGTGTTCTGCATAACAAGATCAGAATCAAAATATATTGTAATCTGTTTTGTGACTTTTAAAAACTACTTAGCTACAGGTGTAACATGGTAGAATGAAATAGCATTTACATAATTATAGACATGCTGGAGACCTGAGCCCACCCCCAATACAGTATGCAATGTATTTTATCTTCCATGATAAGCAGTAAGGTGGCACAGTAGACAGAATACTGAACTTGGAATCAGGAAGACCTATGTTCAAATCCTACTTTAGATAGTTACTAGCTATATTACCCTAGGCAAGTCACCCAACCTCTCCTAGCCTGTCAAATGAGTATAATAATGGCATCTACCTCACAAGATTGTTATAAGGATCAAAAGAAATAATATATGTAAAGTGCCTTACCAAACCTAGAATATTATATAAATACTAAGTTTCATTGTATCTTTTGGAATTCCAACAAACAATGCCTCCAGTGCTTAGCACAGTGCCTGGCGCATAGTAGGCACTTTTTAAATACTGATTGAGTATAAATACTTATTATGCACCTCTGCCTCTTAAATTCCTCACTTCCTTTAAAGCTCAACTCAGGGTTCACTTCCTCCATGATGTTTCCTTTGGTCCCACCACTTGTTAGTACTCCTTCCCAGAACAAATTACCATGAATCATACTTGTTTTTGAAAGGTTATATTCTGTACTAGAATATAACTAGTTCAGTACTATGCCTCTTTGCATTTCTTTTTCTTGGTGCCTGTAGTACATAGTCAAGTGCCTCATAATAGGATCTTAATATATGTTAGTTGAACTGAAGAAGAAAATAGCGAAAAGGAAAGCAACTTTGAGGTTCTGTTGATGCATCATGTTGCTGTACTATGAAAGAAAACCTTTCCTCTCATGTACATTTTATACATTGACTGACCTTATCAAGGAGAGATAAATATGCCTGGAATCATAGAATTTTTGAATTGGAATAGACATTAAAGATCATCAATTCCTAACCCAAGTCTGAGTGAAGAAACATCTTAATGTTTTATTCTTAATAAAAAAATTTATTCGCAGAGGGTTATACTATTAGTGGCAGAGTTTAGATTAGAACCATATGACTCCTAACTTTGCTCATGTCACTTAAATGTGACCGAACAGAAATAAAAATCAAAATGAGGTTTACCTTAAAGGCCTTGTAAAACTAGAAAATCTGTTCATGAATTTGTAACACTATTCAGAGCACAGTAACTTCAGAGACAACCCCCACAATTATCAACAGTTAGAATAGGTGAAAAATAGGGAAAGTAAGCTTTTCAGAAACTAGATAATTTACTATTAGAACATGAGTAACTCTTTGCTCAAGTCCATTGAATACTTGAACACAGCTGAGGAGGCTTTGCAAAAACATATCACACAGTTAATTCAGATGCAAATACTTACCTTGATTATTATTATGTAGCAGGTGGAATTAAAGATGGCTACTCTCTCTTTAGCTAATACCCACTTTCAGAATGTGGGTATTCCCCAACTCCTCTCTTAGTTGGCCCCAGAGGGGTGAGTTTCTTTTAGTCACTGCCCAAACTCTACCTCTAACTCAGAAATAGAAATTTCAGAAAGAATGTGAGGCAGTGAAGTTCCTGCCTCTGAGAAAAGTACAGGCATCTAACATAACTATCATTCTTCCATCACTTAAACATACTTTTTTCATGACTCAGACATTGCCTAAGGTTAACGTTCAGAACTCACATGGTTTGCCACCCCACTTGGGAGATTTATAAAAATTAACAAGTCAGTAAGATTCTTTCTCATATAGAGAGTTGAGAGACCCAGCTAGAATTGAATCTGAATGTTTTAAATAGTTTTCAGACCAAAGTCTCCCTACATATTCTAGACCCAGTCTCTCTCACTCTCTCTCCCTCTTTTTCTCTCTTTCTCTCTCTCTGTACTTAATGAAACACACAAATAAAAGCAGTCATTAACAATCATAATGGCATATCTAGATTAAGCTAGTATTATAGTGCCACTTGAAACAGCAAATTGTTGTTGTTAAGTTGTATCCAATTCTTTACGACCCTTTGGAATGTCTATAGGGTTTTATTGGCACAGATACTGGAGTGGTTTTTTTCAATTTCCTTCTCTAGTGGATAAAAGCAAAGGGAGATTAAGTGAGACAGCTAAGTAAGTGTCTGAGGCCAAATTTGAACTCAGGTCTTCCTGACTCCAGGCCCAATGCTTTAGTCACTGAGCCATCTAGCTGTTCCAATAAAGCAAGCAGCCAACTTTAAAGTACAGGAAAGGGAGGATTCTGGGAAGATGGCAGAGTAGGTAAGAAAATTCAAAGCTCTCAAGATTTTCCCCCACAAAAGAGTTAAAGTAGCACCTTAGGGCAAGCAAAGTGTGAGTGGAGACAAAGAAGATCTTCCTGGGGCAGTTTGAGATCTGAAGAAAAATCCCAGGACCAGGTTTGGTCCCTGAAAAGAGTAAACACCTCCAAGCTAGGTTCAGTTTTAACAACAAGCAGACAAGCATTAGTGGCAAGCCCTGGGGTTAGTTGGTTTGAGAAGCTTCCTGGGCCTCAGCCATTGGAATTTTTCACCCCGGGATAGTGAGGGGAGTCATGTGTTTGAGCCCAGGAAGATTGAGGGAACCTCTGCTGGTGAGGATCTCCAGATCCAGCTGTGCTGGGAAAAGCAGTGGGGGAAAGAAGGAACCAGCACATGCCCAGTTAGTGCAGAAGCAGTGAGGCAGAAAGACCCTGGCTGTGGGCACTTACAGGAGGCTGGAGATTTGGCTTTGGCTCCAGGCAAGAGTGCAAAACTGAAAATCGAGTTATTACCACAAAAAAAATACACAGGCAAAGGAGAAAGAATCCAATCATAGAAACCTATTATGGAAATGGAGATGACTGGGGTTCACCTTCAGAGGAGGATACTGAAGTAAAGAAACCCCCAAAGAGCAATGTCAAATAGTCAATGGCCCAAAAAGAATTTATAGAAGAGCTTAAAAAAGACTTTAAGAATCAAATGACAGAAATGGAGGAAAATATTAAAAAAATAAAAATAATCCAAGAAAACCAATAAGGTTATGAAAGTAAAGTCAACCAATTTGAAAAGGAGATCCAAAATCTCAAGCAGGAAAATGACACTTTGAAAATTAGAATTGGGCAAAGTGAAGCCAGTGAAATTATAAGAATCAAGAAATAAACAAAACATGAATGATAAAAAAATAGAAGAGAAAGTGAAGCATCTCATAAGAGAAACAACAGATTTGAAGAAGAGGTAAAGAAGAGAAAATATAAAAATAATCAGAGTAACTGAAAGTTATGATAAAATAAAGAATCTTCATACAATAATACAAGAAATAATTAAAGAAATTTATCCTGAAGTATTAGAACAAGGCAGGGAAGTGCAAACATAGAAAAATCCATCGAACATCACTTAAACGAGATCCTATGAGGAAAACTCATAGGAATATCATAGTCAAGTTCCAAAACCCCCAGCTCAAGGATAAAATATTGAAAGCATCAAGATTAAAACAATTTAAATATTATGGTGCTATAATTAGAATTACACAAGACCTAGCAGCAGAGACATTAAAGGAACACAGGTCTTGGAACACAATATATCAAGGAGCAAAAGACCTGGGCCTCTAGCTGAAAATATCATACCCTTCAAATTCAAGTATTATCTTGAATGAAAAAAATGAATATTTGACAAACCCTCAGACTTTCAAGACTTTGTTTAAAAAAGTCCTCAACTCAATAGAAGATTTGGCATACAAGAACCAAGAGAAATATAAGGTACATACCAAAGACTGACTATAAGAGATTCATAAGGACAGACTGCTTACTTTTTATGTAACATAAAATATAAAATGTATGTCTAAGATTCTTATTAATAGTCAAACTCATAAGAAAGAGGGGGATAAACCTGACTATGATATGAATTTTAAAAGTAAAGACATTTAGAAACAGCTAAAAAGAGTAACTATTTTATACAAAAGAGGTGCAAGAATAAGAAAGGATACAGAGGAGTTAGATGGGGGAGGAGGACTGGTTGTTCTGGTAACCTAATTTCATCAGGAATGGGGTTAAGAGGGAACATTACATATATATTTAGAAGAGTAAGAAAGTCTTCTAAATTTAGAAGAAGTAAAATGGTAGGGGTATAGTGAGTAGGGGAAGGACAAGGGAGGGATTTTTAGAGGAGAGAATGAGGGAATAGGTAAAAGGTGTTTAGATCAATGGGAATGGGAGGACAGGGAAGAGATCTTTGGGGGGGGGGAAGGCAAGTAATAGGAGGCCAGGGTGGTTGGTGGAGGAGGGGGATAGGTAAGTAATAGGAGGGCAATGTAGTGGGTAGAAGGAAAGTAGAGGAGGCAGGAGAGATAGGAAACGAGATATGTGGAAACATAAAAATAAAGGTCAGGAGTAGAGTATGTTTGGGAAAGTATATGTTTATATACACATGTATATGTGTATAAGTGTATATATAGATCTGTATGTGTATGTATATATCAAGAAACATCTAAACTATATTGTAGCCTGCTGGGGCGGGGGGTGGGGTGGAGGGAGGGCAAATAAATAAATAAAAAGTGCACAGCAGAGAACAAAAGAAAACACAAGGAAGCAAAGAAAAGATGGACAATTCTCAACACAAGGTGTATTATTTATGATACAGGCTTTCTTGAAATGAAAATTTATTGTTGTATATATTGAATCCTCTCTTATGTTCTGCTATGCACATGGCATGCTTTTTTTGTTTCTTACTTTGTATTAAGTTTCAATATTTAAGTTTATGATATATTTTTGTTTCTTTTTTCTGTTTTGTATTTGTGTTCTGGTAAAATAAAAAAAAGAGTGAAAAAATAAAGAGCAGGGAAGTCTGGATTAGATGTCTGTGCTATCAGACATAAAAGATGGGAAGAGGGGAGGCAGAGGAACCACTACACTAGTAAAATGGGTTCATAGTCAGGAAGAAGTACACCATTGATCAAGTAAATCCAACACAGGCAATAAAAACAAATCACCTTCAACACCCATCTTCTCCCCTCATGTCCCTCTCACATCAACAGTGGTTTTTCCTAATCCTGTGAATCTATACACAATTACTGTCTCCCACACAATGCTTCCCACATCAGAAAAAATAGTATTGTCTCTGCAACTTATTTTCCAGAAGGTCATACAACAAATTTTCAGTTTTCTACCTTTTACTGCCTCTATAACCTGGCTTCTTCCTACTTTTCCAGATCACTCTTCTGCCACCTTATACCCCACTCCTCCCATATACTCTGGGATCTAGGGACACTGGCCTTCTAGTTTGCCCTTGAACACAGCACTCCTCCTCTAGGTTCTGAGCATTTTTCATTGGCTGGCCCTTGTGCTTGGAATTCTCTTTCTCATCCCTGCCTTCGAGCTTCACTGGCTTCCTTCATGTCCTGGCTAAAATCCCACCCCCTAAATAAAGCCCTTATTGATCTTCCTTAATGTTCATTCCTTTCTTCTGTTGATTATCTCCAGTTTATCCTGTATATGTCTTGTTTATACAGAGATTTGCATAATATTTCTCCATTAGATTGTGAATTCCTTGAGTGCAAAGTATTTTTTTTCACTTTTCTTTGCATCCCTAGCACTTGGCACAATGCCTAAAACATTGAAGGAGCCTAATAAATTCTAGTTGATGGAATGACTGCATGCAGAGGAATTTAATCTAGAAACCTTCCCAAAAATGTAAATACTTCAGTGCAAATTCAATCAACATTTGTAAGTATCTACTATGTGCAAAATTGTTTCAGGAAGTGAGGGAAGGCACTAATACATACTATAATAACTAATACATACATTGTCCCTGCCCTCATGAAGTTTGTGACCTAGTGGATGGCAGAGAATACATATATAAATTCAATTCCACAAGCATTTTTGCTAGATACTGGAGAAAGGCAAAAATCGAACAATTCTCCCTCTCAAAAAATATGCGTTCTGTGTGGAAGCATCCAGCTGGCAGAGGGATATCTGTACATCAACAAACAAATGCAGGGTCAGCTAGTTGGCAAAGAAAATAGAGTGTTGGGCCTAGAATCAGGAAGACTCATCTTCATGAGTTCAAATCTGGCTTTAGGCAGTAACTAGCTGTGTGACCCTGGAAAAGTCACTCAGCCCTGTTTGCTTCAGTTTCCTCATCTGTAAAATGAACTGGAGCAAGAAATGGCAAACCACTCTAGTATCTTTGCCAAGAAAACTTCAAATGAGGTTACAAAGAGTCAGATATTACTGAAATAATTGGACAATAGCAACAATAACAAAAAAGCAGATACAAAGTATACACAAAATAAATAAAACAACAAATATTTGCAGGGGGTTGGGAGGGTACTAACATCACATAAGGAGAGGGCTCAGGAAAGGCCTTCTGTAAGAGATAAAATATAAAATGAGTCATAAAATGACTCGAAGATTCAGTGATAAGATTATGCAAGAGAAAAACCAAGTGATATTCAAGATCTAGGACAGGAAAGATCACTTGGGAAAAGGAACAAACATAATCATGCTTTATGGTCTCTTTTAGCAACCATGAATCACACACCTGCTTTGGTAGGCATGGATGCTTAGTGATCTGCTCGAGTGAATGACAAGGCTATAGAAGGGAATTTTGAACTGTGTGTTAGAATATAGCTAAAAATTGTGACTTAAAGGGGTTAAAATAATTAGACAAACAAAGAAAGGTGTCAACTAAGTAAGCAGAGCACGTATAATGAAGTGAATGGTCAGATTGTCTTTGGGGTACTTGGCTAATCATGAATCAAGAGGTCCACAGCAGAAAACATTTTATTATCATTAATTGAAGAATTCTATTCAATTTATAGCATGCTTAAATACAATCCAAAATTAAAGAGGATGTGGACTATACAGTACTCCAGCAGTATTGGTTTATAGACTTGTCTAGGCAATCTTTCATTTTACTGTGTTTGTATGCCTAAATTTATTTTTATTAACCTCTTAGTGATTAGCAGTAGACTTCCTTTCAAGTAAATTGTTTTTCAATGAACAGAAAATCAATGCTTTACACCAATCATGAGTCTTTACTACCTCATTTATAAATACGCTGACAAGACAAATTGTTTCATTGCTGAAGAATTACTGTATTAACAATCAGTAATTCTAATAAAAGTCTAATGCAATAAAAAATAAGCACACTTGACAGACTAAGCAAAAAAGCAGCTATTTCCTGTTGATGAGAACTAATTGTGTTGAAACAGAAATGAATTCATCCAAGGATGAAATCAATGATCTTGGTCCTTAATCAAGAGATGAATAATTGATAATTGTATTGGCTTAGATATTCATTATATGAGAAGTTTTCTGAATTGCAAATCTTATGTATCTTAACCCTTCTAACTCCAGTCCTAAAGGTTATTAGCCTTGGGGAAAGCCCTTTTGGAAGGCATCACACCTCTCTACTTTATTAGAATGAATCTATAATAATATTTAACTACAGGACTATGCTTAAGCCAATAATGTCATGGATAGCTCTAGATTTATTTTAAAAAGAGAAGAGGAAGTCAATTATGTATGCAGACTAATATTTTCCCATTTGACTTTCTGCTAGCATCTTTTTTTCCATTTGATCCTGTCCTTACAAACCTGTAATCATCAAGTTTCAGGCAGCCAGTTCTTTAATGTGAAAATTGAAATAAGCTGAAAAGATTACTTCCAAATTCAGGTAACACAGGATTGTGCCCTGCAGGGTTGTATGATACAATTCAGAGAGACTTGTAGGGCTGCTTAAATTGTGGACATATGGAATGGGATCAAAACAATCCAGCAGGCATTATAGGATGGCTGCCAAGAGGATCTCACAGAAGAGTGTTTCATTGTCACCTTCACTTCATGGAGATAAAAGCTTAACAGGGAGCAAGTGAATCGTTCTGGTGCTGATTACAGAATGTAGGAAGAGCTTCTGAAGGGAAGACTATAAAAATAGTAGGCTGGAGGTCTTCAGTGACACACTGCTAATTTGGAAGCTTTCATCCTCCGGAATTTTCATTATTGATGACACCACTGAGAGGCATGTGTTTGTTCAAGGAGCTGTCCATGGTTGTCTACATAACACCAGGAACTCAATTACCCTCTACATTAATGGAGGGTGATTAGCTAGTGGCTTTTCAAAAAAGATGCAACAGTCTGGGTCATTTTTTACAACATTTGAATGGAAAGATCCTGCAGCCATATTATCTGTGTGCAAGATCGTGGGCTGCCAACATAAATATCAACAAAGCATTTCTGGCTGTGGCTTCATTTTTGATTCTGTTAAATGTGTAAGTTAGTTTAAAGAAAGAGTGATAGCACCCTGACATCAATTCCCCTACTCAAAATATCCTGTTTTCTTGCTACCATGAAAAAAGATACTAGATACCACTTTCCTATTAGATATGGTGGGAAACTATTCAATACAAGGAAAATAAGAGAGAAATGATGTGGGTTGATCATTAGATTTAGAGTCAGGAAAACCTGGGTTAAAATCTTCCTCAGACACTTCTTGTATGATCCTTGGTAAATCGAATAACCTCTTTTGTCTCAGTTTCCTAATCTGTAAAATGAATTTTGATGACACCTAAGGTCTCTTTCATATTGAAATCTATGATACTTTGAAGTCATATTTTACAATCTTTGAAGACCTATAAAGTTATCCCTACAATGGTCAGTTGACCAAAAAAGAAAGAAAAAGCAGTATATTAACAAAGCAATTGTGTGATAATTTTACTTTTTAACAATTAAATAAAAATAAGTATAAAAATGTAGAGCATGGTTTATATTTATGTATTTACTGGGTCCAACATTGTTAGAGAGGCTATGCAGATATAAAAGAATCAAGACGGGGCCCCTGTCCTCATGGATTTATATTCTAGCTGAGAAGATGAGACAGACTTTAGAAAAGCCCAAATCAATGAAACCCTAAGTTCTATAATAGCACCAATAACTATAATGGGAACTCAGAGAAGGTAGGGATCTTAGCTCTGAAAGGTGATGGGGGCATCTAAAGGGGTTAAGATGATTTCATGGAGGACAGAATTTCAGCTGCATCTTTTTTTTTAAATAAGAGTAGAATTTACATGGAGAGAAGGAAAATGGGATTTCTAGGTGGAAATAGAGAAATAAGTTTGTAACTAGCACAGAATGACTGTGCCAAATTTAGAGGAAATGGACTTGAGGTGTCTTTTCCAAGTAGAAAAACAGAGTTTAACATATATTTATCCAGAATATTTCAAATGTAATAACACCAGATGGTGAGTTGTAGTGAGGTCCTTCCTTGTCTTCCCCTACTCCCCACTCCAAAATGGAGGTCACTCTTTCTTATTACTTGTGCCAAATGAGATTTATGGGGTTTTTCCTAGGCCCCAAAATTCTAACGTAAGGCTGTTGGAGGGAGAACCTAAGTAAGGTATGGAGGCAGAAATGATAACATACAAAAGTGCATAAATATAAAGGGTCAATCATCCTAGGGATCAATAACAGAGGAAGCACAGCATATAATAATCCAAAGCCTGTGATGTAGCGGAAAGGATTTGAGATTAGAAATAAGGAGACTGGGGTTATAATCCTGGAACTCCCACTAAGTATCAGTCTGAGTTTAAGATGGCTTTCATCTTGAGTCCCTCTATCCTCAAACATCAAATTTAAATGGTGGATATATCTAATTTTGCTTCCACTTAAACTTAATTCAACATGATTAAGTAAGCACCTGCTATCTACAATGCATTGTGCTAGATAAGAGGGATATAAAGGTAAAAATAAAATAATATATACCCTTGAGGAAGTTACATTATATTTCCACCAAGATGTACTCCACTCTATTTCTCTATCATCTCCCAGGAACCTTGGAAGATCATTTCAGCCATAGAACTCATGGAAATACCCTCCGGCTTTGGGGCACTTACCACTGATTGGAGGGCGGAAGGCTCAGGCTGCTTCTATCTTCCTTATTACTGCAGAGGGCCACACCATCCTTTCATTTCCTCAGGCTCACAACCTAGGAGAAGTTCTGTGTTCCTCACTATCTTTTACCCTTATACCTTCCCAACTCCATTATCAAATCTGTTGTCAGGACCTGTTGATTTCTCCTTTGTAACATCTTTCCAATTTACTCCTTTCTCTCCATTGACATCGCCACTACTCAAGTGTAGGCCCTCATCACTTCTACTTGAATTACTGCTATAACCCACTGGTGGGCCTGCCTGCCTCAAGTCTCACCTTACTCCATTATATCTTCTATACAGTCACTAAAATGATGTTACTAAATCATGAGTCTGATCATGCTACTCACTATTCAATAAACTCCTGTGGTTTCCTATTGCCTCCAGAATCAAATACAAAATTCTCTTGTTTGTCATTTAAAACCTTTCATAAATTACCCTCGTTTCCAGTCTTCTTACATCTTACATACCCCACCCCTATGTATTCTTTGATTTAGTGACACCAGCATCCTTGCTTTTCCAGGAATAAGACACTCCATCTCTAGGTTCTAGCCATTTTCTCTGGTTCCCCTAACCTCCATGCCTGAAATCCTCTTCCTCTTCTGCGCCAGCTACTGACCTCCTTGGCTTCCTTCGAGTCTTAACTAAAATTCCATTTTTACAGGAAGCTTTTCCCAACCCCTCTTGATTCTAATGACTTCCCTCTATTAATTATTTCATATTTGCTCTGTATATAGTTTGCTTTGTGTATGTATGTGGGTGGGTGTGTTTGAATGCTGTTTCCCTTTTCAGATTGCAAGTTCTTTGAGGGCAGGGATTGTTTTTTGTCTCTTTTTTGTACCTTTAGCACTTCACAGTGTCTGGCACCTAACAGGCAATTAATAAATTTTTATTTATTCATTGATAGTGTTTAGAAGTAATAAATATGTGCATATATACAAAATACACACATACAAAAGTATATATATATATATATATTTATATGAATAAATCTATGTCAAGCAAGAGATGCCATTAGGCTCATTTTATTTTTATGATATAAAGAGTAAGTTTGCTCTAGTATGCATTTTAAATCTCTTTCATTGATTTAATCCTTGGTATGGCATGATGCTTCCTCAACCAAAGAAAGAATCCACTTCTTCACTATTGTCATTTTTTTGGTACCTTGTATTTTTCTTCATCTAACTGTATACTTGGCTGTTTCCTTTAAGATTGGAAAAAAATAATAGCTAATGAATCTTTCCTCTGTTTTTGAGAAGATGTCTTTTCCTTGTTTGTAATATATTCATTTTAAAGTCTGAGGCTTTCTAAGAACTTCTCTTGACAGTAAAGCTTTTAAATTAGGGAAAAAAGAAATTGAATGAGCTATAGTCTCCTGAGCTTGTGACACCCTCTAAAATCAAGTGGGATTGCATTACATTACTCAATGCTTTTACAGGAGTTAAATATGGTTCTCTTTTCTTTTCACACATGGGTGCTGGAGTATCAGTGAATTTTCCAGGCCATACATAATCTAATAAGGGTATATTAATGGATTACATGGATATTTTATGCAGACCATCCTTGTTAAATTCAGAGAAAATCATCACCAGGTTGACCTAAGGGTGATGGATTTTTCATCCACAGAAACTCATAATTGTCAGCTAAGTCACAAAGTAACATGCACCACAGGAAGGGAGGATGCTCATACCAAGGAAATTACAAATCCTTGAAGGTCTGGATTAAGTAAAAAATATAAAGGGCACCTGGACCAGTGAAGATAAGCCAGAGTTCAAGGTCATATGACTTCCGCTATAACTGACTCTTCAGTAGAAGCATAGCAAAGTTCCTATTCCAGCAACCACAGAGGTGAATATAATTGAACTGCTATCCTAACAGCCATACAACTATGTATGTCTGAAGCTCTTGGTTTATTACTCTGGTCTAAAAATGTAAGCCTGTTTAGGAGAAAAATACTCTCTTTGCCTATTCCTTGTCCTTCCTCCACATAGCTGTGAAATTTTTATACCAAAAACACATGATTTATGATCTTCATTGTTGACCTATTTCCTTTAGGATTAAATACAAAATCTTTAGTCTATCATTTAAGGCTCTCTACATTCTGACCTCCACTATCCTCCCTAGCCTTCTTTCATATACTATCCTTTCACATATTCTCCATTTGGATTAATTTGGACTACTAGTTGTTTCCATGCAAGACATGTCATCCTCATCCTCTATGTCACCCCAGCTTATTTACTATTTCCTACATGAGGCCTTTCATCTAGTTATTATCACTCTCTGTCTCTTAAAATCAGTTTGTCCAAAATAGACAGCTCTGTCTTTTACTCCAAATGCACCCCTGCTCTAAGTATTTTATTGCTGTCAAGAGAACCACAATCATTCCAATTATCCAGGTCACAACCTTAGAGTTCTTCTTGACTGATTACCCTCTTTCATTCCACATATCCAGGTTATTACCAGGTCCTCTCAATTCTGTCTACACAGCTTATGTTACACATTCACCACCTCTTTTCATGATCTGATTGCCCCTTACCTAGATTTCTTAATATAGATAACTGAGGTCTATATAGCTAACCCTAACCTCTCTATGATGCTCTAGTATCTGATTATAAATTTGCTTTTGGATATTTTTAACTGGATATAGTATTGGCATTTAAAGTTCAATATGTTCCAGAAAACTCGCTATCTTCCATACCCTTTTCCAAATCTACTTGGTATTACTTGAGTGCATGACTATCCCTACAGTGTCATGACTAACCTGCCAATGTCTGAAAGTTCTGTGCCTTCCTTTTGTCTTCATTCTCACTGCCCTCACTTATCCAAATAATTGACAAATCTTGTCATTTCTTGTCCATAAGCTCTCCCTTTCTCTCATCCCTCTACATCCCTTTCTCTCTATTCCTATAGCCACCATCCTAGTTCAGGTCCTCATCACCTCATTCCTGGAATACTGAAATAGGAATCTGATTCCTGTCTCAAGTGTCACTCCATTCCACTACAACCCTCAAAGAGTTGTTCATTTGATTTTACTAAATCACATGTCAATGATCAATTGAGTCAACTCCAATGATACCTGTAGGATCAATTACGAATTCCTCTGTTTGGAATTAAGAATCCTTCACAACCTGGTTCCTATAGAGTTGGGGTTTTTTTAAAACTTTTATTGATGTCTTTTGTTTGTACATTACAAATGTTTACAGATTACTCTCACTCTGTCAGAGGTCTCTTGTAGTAAGTAAAATAGTTAAGCAAAACTAATTTCACAGTGACCTCATCTAAAAGTGCAACATTTCATATCTGTACCACCTCTCATATCTCTTAATTTTAATTAATAAATCTATTTCACATATTTCCTGCCCTTGCTACATTAGGAAAAAAGATAAGAAAAACAATTTTTGTAACAAATGTACATAGTCAAGCAAAACAAATCCTTTCAATAACTGTAGCCAAAAATATATATTTCATTCTACACCCTAAATCTGTCACCTCTCTGTTCTGCATGGGAATTATTGTCATCAGTCCTCTGGAATCATGAATGATCATTGTACTGATGATATTTCTTATAACTTTTAAAGTTCCTCATCTTTAGAGTATACTTTTAATTCCCATATTGTTCTCCAGGTTCTGCTCATTTCCTTCATCTCTGGCTTCTTTTAAGTCCCAAGTAGAACTTGATCTTTTATAGGAGTCCTTTCCCAACCCCTCTTAATTCTAGATCTTTCATTCTATTATTCATTTCTTATTTATTCCATATGTAGCTTGTTTGCACACATTTGTTTGCTTATTGTCTCCTCAATTAGATTGTGGACCCCTTGAAGGAAGGTGCAGTCTTTTGCCTCTCATTGTATCCCCAAGGTTTAGTGCCTTACAGGGCACATAGTAAGATACCAAATGATTGATTGATTTATAACCTCAGAATCTAAATGGCTTAGTTGTGGTTAGTGCTTAATAAGTATATGTTGAATTTCTTTAATTGCTTTGAAGGGAGTAAGTAGATCTTCTGTGAAACTTGCTATCTTATAAGATTCTGCCCCATTTCTTTTCCCAAATCATCCATAAAGAATATACTCAATGAAATGGAAGCAATCTTCTGGTGCTTCAAATTAGCAATTGCATAATACATCAATAGCTCACTTCCTTTTCCCATTGTGGACATCCTCAATAATTCATTTTATGCAAGTTATCATGGACAACATGCCTTGTACTCACAGTGTATCTTTGAGCTACTGTTTAGCTAACCTCTATTTTCTCTTCTTTCAAGGTTCTGGTGTTCCATTTTTTAGAGACATAAATGTTCAGTGGGAGAACATTGGTCAGGAGGCTTTATAACAGCAAAATATGAGTTTAACAAACATAACTTGAACACCTTCTGTACTCAAGATATTTTGCTGAGTCCTGAGAACATAGATATGAAGGAATAGATTCATGAAGCTAAATCCAAGTTAAGAGTTTGCTCAGGTCTGCATATATCATTCAAGCTTGAAAAAAAACATCCCCGGTACTTGAATCCAAGATAGAGAAAACACTGTAAATTACCTGGACCAGTCAAACCTTGAGCCAAGTCTCCTTCATGTATGATCTTTTGTGTAGAGATCCCAATGAAATAAGTCCCCAAAGGGTATAGTTTCCTCAGTTCTAACAAATTTCTATCCGTGTGGAGGAAACATAGAACATATCCCTCATACCCTCAAAGACTGGGACATTCCCAGGGCAACTATGTAGCTAATTTATGACTGTAAAGAACAATAATACAGCTAATATTTTCTATCCTATTGTAAACTCTAATCAAGCCAATTCAAGTATAGTAGCACCCCACCCACAAACTTCTTGTAATACTCTCCTCTTCATCATTAGGTTGCTACCTCTCTTAGTACTTGCAAAGGCATTTCCCAACCCCTAGATAATTTTTAAAAAAGGAAAATAAAATTAATCCTACCTCTTGAGAAAGTCTTTTTCCTTACAGAATTCCCAGACTATCTAGGGCTCTCCTCACAGGCATTAGGGAAATCCTAAATCTTTCCCTCCAGCAGATAAACCAAGATACTTTGTCTTAGTGCTTATATAACAACATAGACCTACTTGCATGGGGAACTGTTGAGAGGTCAGGGGTGCTCTCCCACTCATTTTCCCACTGAGGTGCCCTTCTGTTCTCAAACTGGTATCAAGTGAAACAACAAGCCATTGTGGTACAAAGTTGGTTGGAACATTCTTTGTCTCCCTTTCCAGTAAGAATTCCCTTTCTTTTGAAACCACATCCATAAACCAGGTTTATTTTAGGGATTTTGGAGAGGTTAAAATTGCTGAAATATTTAAGGCACCAAAATTTCTCCAGGGATCCATGAAGTACATAGGGAATTCAGCATTCAGCACAAACTTTCCTTTATATTCCTTTCATAGGAAATATTGATTTCCCTTCCCTTATAAGGATAAGTAGTTAATTTAAAAAGGAAAACAAACACAGACAAGTTCCAAAGAGCTATAGAGATCCCACAAATGGATTAAAAGCTTGGTGGTAATCACTCAGAGTTTCTAGGACACCAGTCAATCTATTCTCATGTTCCTGGCATGCATAAAAATTTTGATCTGCCTACTCTTGTCACAATAAGGCAAGGATTGATTAAAAATGAACAAAAGAAAATAAGGTGAATGAGTTCTCATAGTATATTCTAGATAAGCACCAACATTCTATCATGCTCACTATGGGCCTGGTATATTACTACATAAATTTCCAATCATGCATATACCATCTCACATAAATTAGTCTGCTTTGTCAAGGAATGACACTAGAAAATAGTAGCTTAAAACAAAACAAATCTATATTAATTTTTCCCAAAGTATATGTGCAAAATTAGGGCATCTGACAAAGGGCTTCTTGAATCTCAAGTAGATCTTATGAGTTTTCACCAATTTGCTTCTCCTAACAATGAGCTAGTTGACACAATTTACTCTTAGAAAAGATGTTTATCGAGATAGCATAGTAAAATCAGGCACTCGAAAACCATCTCTCTACCCCTGGGAGGCACCTTCTCCTACAAGTACATACACACACAGGCACAAAACATACATATATGTATGTGTGTATGTATGTGTTTCACATACATACACATATATGGTTTGCATGTGTATATAAGATTATTCATGTGAAGACTGGGCTTAGCAATGGTAGTAAGATACATGTATAGTATTTATATTTGTGGGTCATAATTCCTCCTTCAATAGGACATGGATGTTCTTTTTTCTCTTTGTAGAGTCCTTACATAGCACTCCTTTGGTACAGTGTCACTGATGGGTTGGTTTCTCAACTCTGTTCCCAGACCTAGCTTTCACCCATTACCTGGTACTCTTCTCTATTGCCAGGGGTCACACTTCATGAAGTTGCTTCCTCTCTCATATTATTCGATGTCTGTATACCTTTCTGCCGGGAGTGTATATCTATCTCTGCTCCTTTCCTTGTATGTTTTTCTCCTGATCTAGTAGCACCTCTTAAAGGCTACATATGGAAGGAGTCAAGGAAATACCTTTCTCCCCGCCTGCATGGCATTCTATCTGTGTCAGATCCTGACTTGCAATCTCTCCCAGTTTTAAACTGCCTCTCCAACCATAGGACAGGTTGTATCCCTCTGGATAGACTATACTAAATGCTATAACTGATGGATCAGGGAGAAGAGAGAAATTTCCTTGTATTTCTTTCAAGGATTCTCACTTCATAACTATTCCTGAGCAGTGTGTGCCTGTTGCTAGCTCCTCCAAACATAGGTATTTAAAGAATTCAGAGGTATGGTAAATTTCCTTTTCAGCCAATTACATTGTTAGCTTCTTAACTTGATCACAGAAATATTTTATCGTATAAAGAGATCAGAATATGAATGCATCTTTGTGCTTATGTTAACACCTCATTTAAAATGTGTAGCTTTCTGTCAATATATAAAGTAGGAAATCAACTAATCAACTATCTTTTGGTTGTGATTTTGATGAGTTTGTGGTTAATTATAATGGAAGAGATATTAAATGTTACTGTAAGTATTTCACATTGAGTTTTATTTTGGGACACTTTTGGCCAGAATGAATTCTCTTTCTCTCTTGATTATTTTGCTGTTCTGATATAATATTTTGTTCATCTAAAGCCAGTGAGAACTTAGAATACTTTAGTTATAATTTTTAAATCTGAAAGTGGGCATTCCTGTGATTTAAAACACTGCAAGGCCTGTCTTTGTGACTGAGTCACTTTTTGACTCCTTTTGTCTCTAACGATTGTTGTTGCTAAGGAGTTTCAGTTATGCTTGACTCTTTATGACCCTATTTGGGGTTTTCTTGGCAAAGGTACTAGAGTGGTTTGCCATGTCCTTCTCCAGTTCATGTCATAGATGAGGAAATTGAGGCCAACAGGGATGAGTGACTTGCCCACACAGCCAGTAAGTGTCTAGGCCAGATTTATACACAGTCTTTCCTGACTCCAGGCCCTGGACTCTATCCGCTGTGCTACCTAGCTACCCTTTTAAAAAATAGTTCAAGTTAAAACTGGGAACCTCAAACTACAGGAATTTCAGTTTATAGGAAAATGGTTTGGGCCTTGAGAACTTAGCAATAAGAGATCTTTCCCTAAGTAAGCTTAGAGTTTTGGAGTATGCATCCAGTAAATAAACATAATATCAGCAGAATTAAAATAAAAATTAGAGAGGCAATAGTATCATGGACAGGAGAATCAGATTTTTACCTGGATGTGGTTTGGGTTCAGACCCTGTCATCAGTGCTTATTAACCATGTGACCCCAGTGAGTCACTGAGTCTCTTTAGCCACTTTATTCATCTTTTAGTGCCTCCCTCATAGGGCTCTTTAGAGCACTGAACAGGATAATATGTTTGGTGTCTTGCCCACGTAGAGAGGGTATATCAGTGACAATTGTTATTATATATTTGGTTTTCTGTTAGCCTTACTCAAGTAGCCATTACTGGTATTATTATTTTATCAAGATTTATAACTTTATATCTGACTCAGTCTCCTGATAATTGAATCCAAATAACAACAGGTCTAAGAGGTAATATCTTTCACAAGAGACCACTACCAGAAAATTTGGGAGACTTCCAATGATGTTCAGGCTAATTTCATGGAAGTTAGCATCCTGATGTGAATTTAAACAAGGTAGCTTCAAATAGTCCTGTTAAAAATGAGACCTTAGGTGCTAAGAAATGAATTTTTAAAAGTGCTACATTCTGGTTCTAATCATGAATATGTGGGAAGCAATACTAGCCCCTTTTGATCCTTGAATCTTTACTGTTGTTAACTGGTTCCATTAATGTTTGGTTTAGCATGTATTATAATGATTATGGGGCATGCTGCATACGATTGAGACATCAAGCTAGAAGCATAAGAAGAAAAGAAAAGAAGTTGGAAGCTTTAAAAGTTAGACCGCCCACTGATTGTTGCATATTATGCTGGAGCTACAAAATAACTGGGAAATTGTTAATATTATGTCAAGGGGAAATAGATAACTAGCTGTAAAATATACATACAGATACCATGAAATGCCTTACGAACTGTAGGAATTAATATGTAGGATAGAACCCACTGGGACTATGTTGGGACTATATATACATGACTATTTTCCTGTCACTTTATTTCATCCTGGGTTAGACCCTTCAGTTATAGCAATTTCACTAAATAAGAAGACAAAACTGAAGCCAGAAGTTGTTTTCGACATGGGGCTCATACTGATAAATGAACAATTCATCAAACAAGAAGACAATGTTAGAAGGCTGCTTATAGGTGTAGTGGTCTGAGAGATATATTTACATGTTAAAAACAGTCTCAGCTGCTTAGATAGGACCAAAAGGAAAGATTGGAAAGTGATCCAAGAAGGTAATGACAAGACTTAGTCCCCTGTGTTTTCTTTTTCTTGAAATTAGCAGCCCCCATGCGGTTGACCACAGACCTGACTATTACACCCCTTTGATAAGATGAAGTACTTAACTTGGTTTTTATACACCCTTATCTAGCAACAAATATAACCAAAAAGGAACTAGGGCCAGCATACCTAAATTCAGTCTAAACTTTCATTAGCACACCTGGCAGGACAGAATCAATATCACCCAAAGAGTGCCCCCCACCCTTCTCATCATAAATTTTTCTTGTTCTTCTCTCTAGGTTCTTAGAACATAACTCTTTTCTGGTTTTCCTACCTATATGAACACTTCTCAAGGCTCCTTTTCTGGAGTCTTCTCTAGGCAATGCTCCTTAGCTGTAGGTACGTCACAAGTATCTTTCTTCTTTCTCTTCTCTCTACATATAACATCACTTAGCGATATCATCAGCTCCCATGGATATCACTATTACCTCTGCTGATTCTCAAATCTACCTATTCAGCCCTAACCTCTCTGTTGACCTCAAATTTCATATCTCCAACTGGCTTTCAGACATCTTGAACTGGATGTCTAATGGGCATCTTAAACACAACATGTCTAAAACGGAACTTATTATTGTCCCACCCCAAACCCTGCACTCCAAACTTCCCTATTACTCTTAAAGGCACCACCTTCCCGCCATTCCCCCAGGCTTACAACCTAGCTGTCATCCCTAACTCCTTACTGTTTCTCATCTCTCATATCCAATCTGTTTCAAAAGCCATTGATTCTACCTTTGAAACATCTCTCTGATACACCCTGTCTCTCTGCTGATACTGCTACCACCCAGCTGTAGTCCCTCATCACCTCATGCCTGGACTATTCTAATAGCCTACTAGTTAATCTGCCTGAGACATGTCTCTCATCACCCTAGTCCATCCTCTATTCAGCTGCCAAAGTAATTTTCCTAATCTGCAGATCTGACCATGTCACTCCCATATTCAATAAATTCCAGTTGCTCCCTATCACCTTCTCAAATACAAAATGCTCTGTTTGGCATTCAAAGCCCTTTTTAATCTATTCTCCTATACTTTCCCAGTGTTCTTACATCTATCCCCCCATGTCATCTGATTCAATGATATTGGCCTCCTTGCTTTTCCATGATATTGGCTTCCTTCCTTTTCCATGAAGAAGACACACCATCTCAGCTTTGGGAATTTTCTCTGTTTCCCCTCTACGTCTAGAATACTCTTCTTCCTCGTCTCAACCTACTGGCTTCCTTCAAGTTCCAACCAAAATTCCACCTTCTGCAAGAAATGTTTTGCAATCCTACTTTATGAAATACTATCTCCCTATTATTTTCTAATTATCTTGTATACAGCTTGTTTATACGTAATCCTTTGCTTGCTATCTCCCCCTTTAGGTGAGCTCCTTAAAGGCAGGGACTGTCTTTTACCTCTCCTTGTATTTCCAGCACTCAGCATAGGGCTTGGTATATAGTAGATACTTAATAAATGCTTTTTTGCTGGCTCTAATAGAAAGATATGACACTCCTCTGTGATGAGCTTTAGTGAAACTGATTAAGTAGCAATGACAGAAATGTTTGTAAAGCCTAAAGACCAGAAAAAGAGAATGTTAGACTAAAATATACACAAGAGGTTCTATGAACTTATTTTCAAAATAGTTTATTAGTTATATTTTAACTTAACTGATTTCTAGGTAATTTTACATATTCTTCATTATTTATATTTTTAGAAGGTATCCATAGGCCTCACCAGACTGCCAAAGGCATCTAAGAAACAAAAAAGGTAAAGAACCTCTGACCTAAGTAGCTCTTCACTGGGAATTCACAGTAGTGGAAAAGGACACATGCACATATATACACAAATATATACATATATGTAAATGGCAGAATATACATATTGCCATTTTACTTTATATTTATATTTCTGCTTATCGGAATCTAATCTCCCTATAAGTATATGAAGTCCCTTGCCTTATCCTCTAAAATATACTATTCAAAGGTCATCTGGACCCACGACAATTGAAGAATTGGATGGAAACTGTTTGCCAGGACAAAAGTCAATGTTCCTGGGTTCTATTTTGCATATATAGAGTGGAGTGTAGACTGTTAACAGTGTATATCTAAGCCATATCTAGTCTTTATTGCTTCCTTATTTTATCAGGTGTCTGTCACTCTAAACTGAGAATATGCCTAGTACTTACTTGACCACAAAGTAAACCAAATACTCTGTTGGCTAAACACCACTTGTCCCAGTATGGGTTAAGCAAAGTTCTTTTCATAAACTGTCTTTTTTCCCCTAGAAATGCTCTTTAAGTTAGCGAGGTGGGCCTTAGTATTTACATAAGGCTTAATCTATATAGAAGGCAGCTAGGTAGCTCAGTGGATCGAGTGCAGGGCCAGGAAGGTCTGAGTTTCAGATTGAGCCTCAGACATGTATTACCTATGTGACCCTAGGCAAGTCACTTAACCCTGTTTGCCTCAGTTTTCTCATCTGCAAATGAGCTGGAGAAGGAAATGCAAACTGTCCTAGTATCTTTGCCAAGAAAATACCAAATGGGGTTATAAAGAGTTAGGCATTACTGAAATGACTCAACAACAAAAACAATCTATAAGGAGGAAAATCCCCAAACTGTCCTTTATATCCTATGGTCAGTATATTTCTTTGGCAGAGGAATTATCCAGAGGAGCTATGATTACGTAAAGACTCCTAGAAACTGCTCTCTTTATCTCTAAGGATCATTGAATGAAACTTCTTTCATGATACTAGAATCTTCTAAATATAATAGCTTGGACCAAAATACAAATTATCTGCCCTCAAGAAGCAAGAAAAAATTCAGAGAAGAGCTCTGACAAAACATAACTTTGTGTTTTGTTTTTTGTGGGATCAATTAACATCTGCTAACTGGAACACACTAACTGACAACCTGACTTTGATTTTTCTTAACTACTCTGGAGTAAAGTCATTGAATGATTGGCTAATGGAGAAAAACATGCTTGTGTATGTGTATATACATATACGTCATTCAACAAACATTAAAGTGCCTAAAACACAACAAGCACAGGAAATGCAAACACAAAACATAACACAATCTCTATTCCCAAGGAGCTTCCATTCTAATGGGATAGACGATAAATACGAAAGATAATAAAAATAAAATAAATAAATACAAATATTTTAAAAATAAGTAAACACCAGGTAGTTAGGGGAGGAAGGCACTAGCAGTTGGATTTTTAATGTAGAAGGTGGTCCTTGTGCAGATTATGCTACATGTTGAAGGAAAAGAGTTATTCTTTTGGAAGAGGTACAGCTAGGTGGCACTTGGATAGAGAGCAGGACATGGAATATGAAAGACCTGCATTCAAAACCTGCCTTAGACTCTAGCTTTGTGACCCTAGGTAAATTATTTAATCGTACCTGCCTCTGTTTCCTCATCTCTAATATGGGAAATATAATGACACCTATCTCCTAGGACTGTTGTGACAATAAAATGAGAATACTTTTAAGTTTGCAAAAATTTTGAAAACCTTTCAGTGCTATTTAAATGTTTGCTATTATTATCTGAGATATAAGAGCCACCCAGTGAAAAGGGATAAATTTGGGAGGTGATATGCTATTATATTTATTTCTAGAGTATGGTGTTGGGGGTTGGGATTTCTCATGAAAGGTTGGGGGCATGTCATGATGGGTTGTAAAAGCTAACCAGAAGAGTTTAAATTTGATCCTTGAGGCAATAAGATTACTGAGGATTATTGATTTGCTTCTCTACTCTAGCTCTACATGTGTGGTCTCTAAGAATGAATATATCCCTTTGACAAGATAATAATATAGGAGAGGTTTGCTTCCTGAGACTTCTATATCTGTAGGACACTGGGCCCATACTTTAAAATAGTAGTGAAAATTCCATGATCAGTATGAAATTTATGTATTCACTTTATGGATTGTGTTTTTATCATTCTCAGTGTCAAAGCTGGCATTTGCATAGCACTTTAAGGTTTTTGAAACACTTTACAACATTATTTCATTTTATTCTCACAACCACAGTAGGAGTTAGATCCTTGTTTTTAGTTCCATTTTACAGATGAAGAAACTGAGTCTGAGAAAATTCAAGTTAATTATCCATGGTCACACAGCTAGTGAATATGAGACCAGAACTGAACTAATGTCTTTCTGATTCCATATCCAGAGCTCTATCCACTGCACCATCTTGCTGTCTTTTTTCATTCTGTCTTATCTTTCCTTTACTATGTAGTCACCTGCTGAGCTCTCCATCCCATCCTTGAGGTGTGTACCAAGGGAATGTAAATTGGCTGTTTTTTAGCTTAAGTAAAATATAATTGGGTAGGTACATTTGCTGCAAAGTAGTATATAATTAATTCTGAAGTCAAATATAAATAACTTGGGCATTATACACATGATACTTTCTTCCTATTACATATATACATACATACATATATGAAATCAAGTACATCTTTTAATGGAAATTATGGGAAGAACATACGATTATTTTTATCATCTCTGCTTATGCCTATATCCACTCATTAATGAGTATGGAGGGTGAGGGATGGACCTGGAGTGAGAGGACCTGGGGTATAATCCTTTTGGTTGCTTGCAGAAATTGTTGTCAAGAATTATTTATTAAGCACCTGCTATGTGCCAGACACTATTCTAAGCCTTAGGGCTACGAAGAAAGAGGGGGTAAACAGTCCTGTGGTTAATGGGAAGATAACAGGCAAGCAATTATGTGACAAATATATATTACATATATGTGTGTGTATGTTTATATATATACGTACTATATATATGTATATATGTGTGTATATGTGTATATATATATGTATATATATATATATATATACATATATATATACATATATATGAAACAAACTGGAGGTAATCTCATACTGAAGACACTAAAAGTAAGTAGGACTGGGAATGGTTTCTTTTAGAAGGTAGGACTTCACTGATACTTGACAGAAGCCAGGTTATGAACAGTATTAAAAGCCAAGAAGATTTCCTAGCTGATACTGGAAATAATAGAGAGCCACTGGAGTTTATTAAATATAATGTTACAAGATCAGACATGAACTTTAGGAAGATCAATTTGACAGCTAAGTAAAGAACTTATTGGAGCCAGGAGAAATGAGGCTAGGAAACCAGATGGCAAACTGATGCGACAGTCCCAGAATGAGATGATAAGGACTTGCACCAGGGTGTTGGTGGAGTCAGAGAAAAGAAAGAATGGATACAGAGATATTAGGAACGTAGAAATGACAGAATTTGTCAACTGATAGATATAAGGGGGAATGAAAGAGAGTGAGCAGTTAAGAACGATATCTAGGTTGCAAGCCTGGGTGATTAGAAGGATGGTGGTATTCTTCAAATTTAGAAAGAAAAGAAGCTTTGCAGTGGGTGGGAGAGATAATGAATTCAGTTCAAGAATTTTAAAATTTAATCATTACATGTCTTGAAATTTGTGACAGTTTTTTGTTTGCTAATTTTTTTTATTTCCTGGATGCAATTTGGGATTCTTTTGATTGGCACCTTGTGTTCTGTGCTCAAAAGCTCTTTGTATTTTTCTTGTATTATTTACTGCATTATGATATTCAGATATTTTTTCTTCTGAGAGATCTTTAGTTTTTAAGTCATCTGTGCATCCTGTTTTTGTGAGCAAAGTGTTTTCCTTGTATAGAATGTGTGTTCTTTAGCATTACTGCAGTTTGCTACTCTTCTTCCAGATGGGCCTTTACTTCAGTATATTTACATTCTGAATCAGTTGCGCTCTTTTGTTTCTTTTGAGATATCCTCCACCAAAATTCCTTTTCTTTCTATTTTGTTAATTATTTTTGCTATACAGGCCAAAAATTCTGCCATATGTTCCCCTTTAACTCCTGCTCTTTAAAGTTGTATTTTTCTCTTAAACCATTCAGGAACATCCTAATACTGTTCCATGCTCTTAGGAATCCATAGGAACTTTTGCCTAATCAAGTGTTGGTTTAATTTTATTTGTCTCAATATTTATTTAGAAATATTTGGAATTACTTAGATGCCTGAGTGGTCATCTTCCCTTTTATTTCCTTATTTTCTATGTTGGTTTATTTCTTGTCTTCTAGGTTTTTAAGTGATTGTTCTTTCTCCTGAGATTTTTGGTGATTTCAATCTATTTTCCTTACATTCTCCTACACCTGTCTTTCTGATTCCTCCCTTTGATGATGAATCCCCCTCATGATTGGACCTAAAAGCCATCTCAGGCTCCTCCTACAGTGATAAATTCACCTTCCATGGCCTTCTGTGATTGATTTAAATGAATTCTGGGAAGACTGAACTTGCTCCACATGGATACCAGTCTGCTTTTCTTCAGTACTGATGCAGTATCATATGTGAAGTTGCTTCATGCCCCAGTTTCCTCTGTTTTTTAATTTCCTTGCTGAGCAGTGGTATATTATACTGTATCTTTAAACAGAACATCCTTCTGATTGCCTATATTTCTCACTCTTTCACAAAAGAGCAGACAGAGTTGAGACCTGCTACTTGTTGCCACAGAATGGTATGGTAAAAACGGGCAAGGTATTGGGGCATAGCCAAGAGGTCAAAACTGAATACAAACACCTTCAGGGGCAAAAATGGATATTGAATGAGATAGAGGAATTTCAAGTATTCTTGAGAAAAGACCAGAGCTAAATGGAAAATTTGACTTTCAAATACAAGACTCAAGAGAAGCATGAAAAGGGAAACAGGCAAGGGAAATCATAAGGGACTTATTAAATTTAAACTGTTTACATTCCTACATGGGAAGATGGTATTTGTAACCCATAAGACCTTTCTCATTATTATGGTAGTTAAATATATGTATATATATACACATACTTGTCTATATATATAGACAAAGGGCACAGGTGTGAGTTGAATATGAAGGTATGATATCTAAAAATAAAATTGAGGGATGAGAGAGGAATGTACTGGGAGAAAGAGAAAAGGAGAGGTAGAATAAGGTAAATTAACTTACATAAAAGAGGCAAGAAAAAGCTTTTACCGTGGAGAGGAAGAGGGGGGAGGAGAGGGGGAGTGAGTTCATTAGAATTGGCTCCAAGAGGGAATAACATGCACACTCAACTGGGTATTGAAGTCTCTATTACCCCACAGGAAAGTAGTTTGGAAGGGGATGAGAGAAACCCTGGGGGGTCATACAAGGGAGAGCAGATTGGGGGAGTGGGTAATCAGAAGCAGAACATTTTTCAGGAGAGACAGAGTGAAAGGAGAATAGAATAAACAGGAGGGGGAATGGGAAGGAGGGAAATACAGTTAGTTTTTCACAATATGAGTATTATGGGAGTGTTTTGCATGACTACACATGTACAACCTATATCAAATTTCTTGACTTCTTAATGAAAGAGGTGCGGAAGGAGGAAGGGAGAGAATTTGGAATGCAAAGTTTTAAAAATGAATATTAAATTTTTTTTACATACAACTGGGGAAAAATAAAATACAAAAAACAGAATGGGCAAGGTGCTCTGACAGATACTATAATAGCAACAATGATACTGCTCAGTGAATCTCAGAACACAAGCCAGAGGTACTGAATATGCCACCTTATCAGTCAGGGGAGGGGAGAAACTAGGATACGGGGTGCAGAGACTGTAAATTAGAGATTAGGGATTAACTTTCTATGATATTAATTCTTTGGGTTATTATTTTGTTATGCTTAATGTTCCCGTGGTTCATGGAGACAACTGTGGTTGTTTTCCCTCTTGTGCATAAGTTTTTGGGGTTGCTTTGAGAGTTCAAGAGGACTAGAGAGGGGGTGGAGCCAAGATGGCAGCTGGAAAGCAGGGACTAGCATGAGCTCCCTGTCAAGTTCCTGCAAAAACCTATAAAAATGGCTCTGAACCAATTCTAGAACTGCAGAATCCACAAAATAGCAGAGAGAAGGAGGGCTCCAGCCCAGGACAGCCTGGATGGTTGCTGGGTGAGGTCTTTCACACACAGAGCTGGGAGTGGAGCAGAGCCCAGCGTGGGCAGCTCGGACCAACCAGAACAGGAGCTGGGCAGAGAGTGCCCGAGCACCCTGAATCAGTGAGCTGTAGCAGTTACCAGACTTCTCAACCCACAAACCCCAAAGACAACAGAGAAGATTAGTGGGAAAAGCTGCTGGGGACAGAGTGAAAGAAGGAGTTCGCAGTTTGGCCATCACCTGGGGGCAGCAGAGGTAGGGCAGCTACAGAACTACAGCTGCAGTTGCTTCTGGCGCCAGGCCCACCTGTTGGGAGGAACTAAGGGGCAGATCAGAGCAGGAGTGCAGAGCCTGCTGAAGATCTAAGTCCAGTCCCGGTTGGGGGTTCTTGGGGAAGGAGGAGTGTTGGTGTGCCAGAGCTGGCTGTAATTGATCTGAAATCAACAGTGCATCCCCCCAAGCATGGAACATAGTACTCTTTACTCTACAAGCACTCATACCCCACTGAAAAACTCAAGGGTCAAGTAAGTTGGCTGGGAACATGGCCAGGCAGTGAAAATGCACCCAGATTCAGAATCAGACTTTGGATTCTTTCTTTGGTGACAATGACCAAAACATACAACCAGAAGAAGTCAACAAAGTCAAAGAGCCTACAACAAAAGCCTCCAGGAAAAACATGAACTGGTCTCAGGTCATGGAAGACCGCAAAAAGGATTTGGAAAAGCAAGTTAGAGAAGTAGAGGAAAAATTGGGAAGAGAAATGAGATTGATGTGAGAAAACCATGAAAAGCAAGTCAATGACTTGCTAAAGGAGACCCAGAAAAATACTGAAAAATATACTGAAGAAAACAACACCTTAAAAAATAGACTAACTCAAATGGCAAAAGAGCTCCAAAAAGCCAATGAGGAGAAGAATGTCTTGAAAGGCAGAATTAGCCAAATGGAAAAGGAGGTCCAAAAGACCACTGATGAAAATACTACCTTAAAAATTAGATTGGAGCAAGTGGAAGCTAGTGACTTGATGAGAAATCAAGATATTATAAAACAGAATTAAAGGAATGAAAAAGTGGAAGACAATGTGAAATATCTCATTGGAAAAACCATTGACCTGGAAAATAGATCCAGGAGAGATAATTTAAAAATTATTGGACTGCCTGAAAGCCATAATCAAAAAAACAGTCTAGATATCATCTTTCAAGAAATTATCAAGGAGAACTACCCTGATATTCTAGAGCCACAGGGCAAAATACAAATTGAAAGAATCCACATATCACCTCCTCAAATAGATCCCAAAAAGAAATCTCCTAGGAATATTGTTGCCAAATTCCAGAGCGCTCAGATCAAGGAGAAAATACTGCAAGCAGCCAGAAAGAAACAATTTGAGTATTGTGGAAACACAATCAGAATAACCCAAGGTTTTACATTAAGGATCGAAGGGCTTGGAATACAATATTCCGGAGGTCAATGGAGCTAGGATTAAAACCAAGAATCACCTACCCAGCAAAACTGAGTATCATGCTCCAAGGCAAAATATGGATTTTCAATAAAATAGAGCACTTTCATGCTTTCTCAGTGAAAAGACTAGAGCTGAATAGAAAATTTGACTTTCAAACACAAGAATCAAGAGAAGCATGAAAAGGTAATCAAGAAAAAGAACAAGAAAAAGAAATTGTAAGGGACTTACTAAAGTTGAACTGTTTTGTTTACATTCCTACATGGAAAGATGATGTGTATGATTCATGAGAATTCAGTATTAGGGTAGCTGAAGGGAATATGCATATATACATATATATATATATATATATATATATATATATACACACACACACACACACACACACACACACACACACACACACATATATACATATATATACACACATATATGTGTGTGTATGTATATATATCTACATGTGTGTGTATGTATGTCTATGTATGTGTGTGTGTATATATTATATATATATATACATAGAGAGAGAGAGAGAGAGAGAGAGAGAGAGAGAGAGAGAGAGAGAGAGAGAGGGAGAGAGAGGGCACAGGGTGAGTTGAAGATGAAGGGATGATATCTAAAAGAAATAAAATCAAATTAAGGGTTGAGAGAGGAATATATTGAGAGAGGGACAAATGGAGAGATAGAATGGGGTAAATTATCTCGCATAAAAGTGGCAAGAAAAAGCAGTTCTGTAGGAAGAGAAGAGAAGGCAGGTGAGGGGGAATGAGTGAATCTTGCTCTCATCAGATTTGACCTGGGGAGGGAATACCATACATACTCAATTGGGTATCTTACCCCACAGGAAAGAAGAAGAAGGAAGATGATTAAAAAGGGGGAATGATAGAAGGGAGGCCAGATGGGGAGGAGGTAATCAAAAACAAATCCTTTCGAAAAGGGACAGGGTCAAGGGAGAAAATTCAATAAAGGGGGATAGTTTAGGAAGGAGCAAAATATAGTCTTTCACAACATGAGTATTGTTGAAGGGTTTTACATAATGATACACATGTGGCCTATGTTGAATTGCTTGACTTCTTAGGGACAGTGGGTGGGAAGGGAAGAAGGGAGAGAATTTGAAACTCAAAGTTTTAAAAACAAATGTTCAAAAAAAAGTTTTTGCATGCAACTAGAAAATAAGATACACAGGGAATAGGGCATAGAAATTTATCTTGCCCCACAAGAAAGGAAGGGAAAAGGGGATGGGAGGGGAGTGGGGTGACAGAAAGGAGGGCTGACTGGGGAACAGGGCAACCAGAATATATGCCATCTTGGAGTGGGGGGGAGGGTAGAAATGGGGAAAAATTTGTTATTCAAACTCTTGTGAAAATCAATGCTAAAAACTAAATATATTAAATAAAAAGAAAAAAAGAATTTAATAAAAGAGAACTAGAGAAATGTTTACTCTTTTGTATGGTTCATCGCATGACCCAAAAGTATTATTGGTTAAATAAATACCCTACTTTCTTCAATCAAAAATTTTGTGGTCAGACTATATAGCTTCTAAGGCCCCTTCCAAGTATAAATTAAGTATAGCTATATAAATTAATTAATTCTATTGAAGACTGGACATGATGAACCAAATCTCAAGGAGGCTGTTGATGAGAAGTAAGTAAAGAAGATAAAACATTGTGTTTTCAACTACTTAGGCCACTGTAAATCTTGAGCTTATTTCTTCAAGAAGCATTGTTCTTACCTTTTGGCTCTTTATCAAGAATGTTATTTTTATTTAAGAAAATTTCATTGTGTCTACATGTAATTTCCTCAGAATTTCAATGTGGTCATAGCAGTCTCTGCCACTTGTACTACAATGTGTATTATTTTGGCCATGTTATATCTGAAAATCTACCTGCCATATGTCACAACAGTTAATTGCTCCCTCTGGAAATTTCAAGTAAGCTTAATTTTGTAAAGAGTTTCAGGGTCTTTTTAGGTAAAGGATTCTATTTAAATATATTCATTACTATTTAGTATATATGTTACTTGGTCATAAAATGTAGACGTGCCTGTAAACCTAAAGCCCTAGTTCTGAATTATAGGCAAAGCAACCTTTGCTATCTAGTTGTTACAGTAAAAGATTTTCAAATCATAAGTGTCTTCTCTTCTAGTTCCTGCTGAGGCACCAATTCACTGTGTGACCTTGGGAAGTCACTTGACCTCTTAATACTTCAGCCCAACTGGAAAATTGGGTAAAAGCAGGACTTTGCTGATAGCCAGATGCTGCACCTCAGCTGAATATTATATATCCAAATGACATATGGAATGTCACATTTTGTACTGTGGAGAAAATTTTGCAATAATTAAAACAAACTATTGGCCTTCTTCTGGGGGAAAAACTATTTCTAGACACTTGTTTCCATTATTTCAAAGGTTGGAATAAAATTGATATTTAAATGTGGCCCTTGTATTTTTTACATCATCTTATATTTTCTTCATTAACGATATGCTTGTATGAACTAAAATTATAAAATTACATTGATGCCTTCAAGTTAGAAGTTAAATTTCAGATTAGAATGAAGACTTTTTTTGACAAGATAATGGCAATATTTTTTCTTTGTTTGATTGTTTCAAATATCAAACTCCCACTGGGACTACTTTCTCAATTCTCACTTCTGCTGGCAGGTTCAATCTGAGAGAACATTTGCCTGCCCTTAAGCTTTTAAGGGTAAGTCTAAAGGATTAGGGTTCTGTTTTAACAATCTGGCTAGCAGCTTCTGTGGGGGTGTAAGATCCACCCACAGCCAGCACCCAGAAAGCTGCCAACAGCACAGGTTCCTTTGATCTGCTTAACTAAGGAAAGCAAGGTGATGGGGTTGACTAGCTCACTTTAATTCAGCATATGAATATCATTCACTTAGTTCAGGGGAAAAACTTCAAAGCAAATTACAAACAAAGTACAAACATCAACGGACAGACCCAATACAGATTCATAGTTACCAACATCTAGGTTCAGCCCGGGAGCTCAGAACAAGGGCTGGCCCAGAGTCACACAAACCACCACTGCTGTGAGTAAGAGAGCTCAAGGAACAGACAGCCAACCCCTGGTTTTTATATCTTTTTCAGCATCAGGGGTGAGTCACACATGTGACTCACCCACGTGACCTAGAATCATCACGAAGAGGCGGACTTAAACCCATGTGGTCTAAAAGCCTCTGCTCTCCCAGACATGTAAGCTAGGCCCTCCCTGGAGTTAGACCCACCTTGGGCCCCACCTTAGTTGCCAATCCACAACCACTAAGGTTTTACATCTAATAGAGTTTTGGGCCTGGGGCTTAGCACCTAGTAAGGCTCAATGAATTACTCAAAGAGAACAAAAGCCAAACTATTCAAGGGCACTTGTTGAACTAATGCTAAGGAGCCCATTTTTGGTTACCTACACAGGTTCCTAGTTCAGCAACTCATGAGCCTCCACCAGTATTCTTCCCAATATCGAAATTAATTAACACTTAGCTTTTACTAAATAGGTAAGCAAAGACAGTGCCTCCAGAAGCACCTTCCCAAATCTGGAGCACCCTGTCCCACACATGCAGAGTCCAAGAGAGAAGTAGGCTTCAACTTAAAACATAAAGAAAATGAAACATTTGTATAAAACATTTCTTTACAAAGGGTAAACATCCACAATTCCTAGTTATTGGACAATATCTCTTGATTCCTACAGTCTTCTTATATAAAGAGTTACATATTTTGAAGCTAGTTCCACCTTTGTATGGCAATCTTTCTGCATGTATTCGTTTCAGTGTCTCTCTGACAATTCCTTTCTGTGTCTCTGCTCTGGGTTTGATTTATTATCTCCTCTTAATTCTTTCTCACTAAAAAGATGGATAGAAAGAATCAATCAGGGGTGGTTCTCTCTTCAGAATTTGGCTCAAACAGGAATCCTCACCTCTGAAACCAAATTCTTCCACATAGGGGCCAGTACCCTTCTGGATTGAGTTCACTAATATAGTGTTGTTATTTTACATATAGGTTCAGTTGTGTAACTGATCTATACCACATCAACTAAGTCAGAAGTTCTCAAACTTTTTTGGTCTCTGCATCATTTTACACACTTAAAATTGAGGATTTCTAAAGATACTGTAAAAATCAATAGATACAGTATCAGAAATCAAAATGGTAAAATAGATTTGACCTTGCAAACCCCCTGAAAATGTTTCTAGATCCCTGGAAACTGCTCATCTCTAGAGGTAGTTAGATGTCTCAGTGGAAAAGAGTGCTGGATCTGGAGTCAGGAAGACCTCAGTTTAAATGTGACCTCAGACACTTATTAGATTGTGATACAAGGCAAATCACTTAACCTTTGTCTGATTCACTTTCCTCAATTGTAAAGTGAGGAGAATCATGATAGCATAGAGCGTTTTTGAGTCTCAAATGAGATAGTATTTGCATAGCTCTTAGAACAGCGCCTGGCACATGGTAGGTGCTATATAGATGCTGATTTCTTTCCAACATCCCATCTATAAACCAATCATATTGATTTCTTTCTTCACCTGATCAAAATGATTAAAACCTTGTAAAGAGATCACAGGATGTAGACCACATTGTTGACACAATTAATGCTTAACCATTCCATTGATTAATTGATTGAAGTGGGAAAGATACCTCACCTTTATATAAGAAAAACTGAAATTGAGATTATCAAGCTTACTTGTGCAATATGTTGGTGACTATACCCTGAGTAACATTTAGAAACTTTATAAAGTTACCTCAATGAAGAAAGATAGCGATGTCTACAGGGGGAAAAAAAGCCAATGCAAGTATATTCTGTCTTATTTGGTTTAACTAAAATGTGATTTTCAAGTAAGCACTCTACCAAGTAGAGGAATTTGTTTTCTTGGGTGGATTAGGTATCTATCACCTGACATTTATCTTAGGAGATAAACCAAGATAGGAAAGCTATGTTTTGAGAATTAGACAGTGAGCTCATGTGCCCCTTAACTTCCATTCATTTCCTTCCCTAATAGACTGTGAATTCACTATGATTGGAAAGAACAAAAGCCATTCCTTGATCAGATGACTGAAAAGTTTTGGCTTGTGAAATTGAATTAGTCTACTCTGCATCATTTTAAAATGTGAATTGAAAATGATATAATCTCTTTTATTAAAATGCTCTTCATCCTGTGTCTTCCTGAATCCCAAGGAGAAGAGTGACATTAGCAGGGGAAAAGTATACTGATACTGCTCTCTGCTGAAATGGCAAAAATTTTAACCTTCATGTACTTATAAATATTATTTTGACCAAGGCCTAGAACTTTCCTTTGTCCACCACAAAACTCAATTTTTTTTTGTGACTAGCCACATTTTTACTCTCTTCCAATTACATTGCAGTCTAGCCAAATTTGTCTTCTTACTGTTCCTCATAAAGTTAGCCAATCAATCAATAAGCATTTATTAAGTGCTTACTATGTAAAGCAGGGTTGTCCATAATGCAGCCCACAGTGAAATTTATGTGGCCGGCCTACAAACAGAAATTTACATAAATGCTTTAGTAAATGGAGCCAAGCGACCTCAGAGCTCTCACTAAAATGGCAAATCAAAATATATTGTCTATTGTTTCACTAAAAACCTAAGGTTGGACAGCCATGGTGCTAAGTACCGAAAATGCAAAGAGAGAAGGGGGAGAAGGTATCCCATAGAATGGCAAGGGGAAAAACTTTGGGGAGTCAGGATTGTTATTCTTGTTTGCTGTTCATCCTTCACTTTAAAAGACCAAAGACATCAGGAGGGTGATGTCTTGACCTGCAAATGAAGCAGATATAAGTGAGGCAGGGCTATACAAAATCGTCAGCCTCACTCTCTGCTCTGGAGTCATCTGAGTCCAGTGGCAAGACAAAAATCAGGATCACTAGTGATGGCCCCGGGATTCAGTGGGGGACATTGGGCCTTTTAAGCTAATGTCTTTCTCAGGTCTCAATTTGTCTGAGGCAACACCATTCAGTAATTAAAGGGTAGGTCAGAAAAGAGCCAAAAGATGGTTTAGTTTGCCTTCACAAAAGAATCATTCTGGGAGGGCAAGATCTTCACAGTTTTGGCCAGAACATATACAATTGCTATTTACACTTATTATGGTTTGAAATCTGCCCATCTAGGTTTGAATCATGGTTGTGATGCCCTTTGACCCTGAACAGGGTATATAAACTCAGAGGTTAGTGTTTTGTTTGGGGCTCTCACTCACTGGAAGAGTATCATGTGATTTGACCACACGAGACCATGGGTAGCTGCTGGAGGCCCCCGGCTTTGAAAACCCAGATATTGGTGCCTTTCTCTCTCTGGTAACTATGTAATTCTTTGGTCAGACAGATAAGCAACCTGTCTGTTGATCTCTGTGTGTTATTTGCTCTGGTTATATAATGTATGCTTGTAATTTCTATTTGTATTTTCTCTGAAGTTCAGGGTGCTGGCTTTTCCTCCTGAACTAAGTGAAAGATATATGTATGTTCAATTCGAGTGAGATTGTTAACCCCTTAAAGTCAGTTTTCTTGGAAAAGCTGATAAAAGAACTGTGCTGGCAGCCCTTCTGCGTGTTGTTGCTATTGGCCTTACACAGCCACAGTAGTGGCAAGTAACATTGCTGTTATAGGGGATTGGGGTGAGTGGCTTGGTAGGGGCAGTAGGCCCACTGTTCAGTGGGGCCTATAAGGAAGTTATAACACTGGGGCTAGGGGAAGCTTTATTATGATTCCATCACCCTCTGAGCTATCAAAACCCAAACAATGCATAAGTGAGACTTGGGCTAGGACCTATTATTGGCCAATCAGTGAGAATCTGAGTGATTTGAGTTTAAAGTCATAGTTAAGCAGTCCCATTTGAATCCTGATGGGCTTTATCCAAGTATATTTCAAGAAATCATAAATTAAACAAAAGATTTAATTTCCCTAGTTTTTTAAGTAATCATAGAATAAATAAATAGGGAAGGAAAAAAATCTAACCTCCAAACTCCAAGATACCTTATGAAGGATAAGCGATAAAAATTTATATTCCTTTGAAAAGCACCTACATATGATATTGTAACTTCCCACATGGGCAGAGGGAGAAGAGGGATGGTAAAAATAGGAGGAAGAAGAGGGAAGGAGCCAGTAATGAAACCAAGAAAGAAGTAAAATGTGGTTGTCCTGGGCACCTCCTCGATAGCAGGAGAAGGGGAACAGCAGCAGAGGTAGAAGGATTTCCAGGGCGAGACAGTTAATGGGACAGACATAGAGAGTTTGGAATAGTCAAGAGCAGAGGCAAAAGAGAAGTGAGTCATACTTTGCACTGGCCTCCTCTATGCCTGGAATGAACTCCCTTCTCACCTCTTTCACACAAAATTCCTGCTTTTCTTATTGCTTTTTTCATGAGATCTTTCTTAATCACCTTGGCTTCCAACAATTTGCTCTCAAAATTGCCTATTTTGCATGTATCTATATACGTACATTTTTTTTCTTCTGGTTAGATCGGAAGTTCCTTGAGAGACAGGAACTATCACCCTTGTCTTCGTATTCTCAGTACCCACCACAAGTGTATGTTGTGCCCACAACAGGCACTAAAATGCTTATTATCTTCATTCACTACCTTGTTGTCCTTCTAACTCTCTCCAGACTTTGCCACCATGACTCAACAGCCTTTTCTCTCTGAAACACCACTCTGCCATATCAGCCCCATTGTCCCACTGTCACAGGCTGTCCAAATGGAGTGAAACTTTGCCAGCATGGGGTGCATGGGGAAGATTTCTTAACCATTTCACATGTATAAAAGTATGCTACTGTTTTTCTTAATAAATTCCTTTCTTTTTTGTTGTCACCAATGAACGTTTTGAGCATTGTGAATCTAATTCCATTTTCCCCATAAACCTTGTGATTTTTATTCTGTGGTTTTCCATAGCTTGGGCAGTTACCCTAGCATAAAGTACATGGTAGATGCATAGTAAAACTTTATTAAAAATTTTGTGACTGATTGATTTCAGCAAATTTTCCTGAAACTCCATGTGCTTGATAGTCATTCTAAAATATCTTTCTTCCTCTTTAGGGCAAAATTATTTATTGATTTCATGGGGTTTGGCTAGGCAGGCCTCCTATTGCAAAATGCCTAAAAATCTCCTAATGACAATGGAGAGGGAAATAAAGGATTGGTTGTACCCCAATAATACTTTCCCAGGTTCATGATTTTAACTATTTTGTTTTATATATCATAGGTAATCAACTTGTTGTTTAGAAAAAACAGAAAGCCAATTGAGAAGTTTGGGGAAAGTTTGGAATTATATCCAGGTTCCTGAGCAGATTTCAATAATTAATTAAGAAATATTAAATATCACAATTCTCCCACATTTCAAATTCAGAGGTAGAAAATAACATGGAAGAATTAATAAATACTGCTTGTATTACTAAGGCAAGGCATTTCCCTCCTCTGGATCTCAGTTTCTACGTTTGTAAAATAAAGATGTTGAACTTACAATTTCTAAATTCTCTTGGTTCTCTCAATATATAATCCTAGGAAATATTTTGCAACCATAAATAATAATAATAATAATTTGTACATCTGAGATAAATTCACTTATTCTTTATGCCTTTTTAGTATGCAATATGTACTTGGTAAGGTTCTTATATGTCTCTGGATATTTGAAACATACTATTCACTTGAAATCACGTGATGATGATGATGGTGATGATAGCAATAACTAGGTTGTATGTAATTCTTTAAGGTTTGTAAAGTTCTTCACAAATGTATTATTTTGTCCTCACAACAACCTTGTGAGGTAAATGTTAATATGATCATTTTACAGATGAGGAAATTGAGGTGGGCAAGAGTTAAATGACTTGCCCAAGGTCACCCAGATACAGTTTGAGGATGGATTTGAACTCAGATTTTCCTGATTCGAGATCCATCACTCAATATACCATGCCACCTAGCTATCATTCAGAGATCTTTTGGGAGAGGAGACATACTAAAGTAAGTCCTTGCATCTATCTTCTACCTTCTGGTCTTATTTTTTAATCTTTTTTTAACTTCCTATTGTATTTTTCATCTCAACTTATTATTTAAAATGTATTTTCACTCAACCTTCTGGGCACTATACTTATTATACAATAAAGTAGTGGTATCTGGTCACTGCTCTGGAATAATATTTTAAAAATTCTTTCGCTGCTCCTATTTTATTAGTTCTTGAGCAGCTCAATGAGACAAAATCCAGTTTATATTCTCTCCTATCTTTTGAGGTACTTGTTCTTTACTCAATACTTTTATATCTCCTTTCAAGCTGCTTACTTCTTTTACTTCCTTCCTTCCTTCTTTTTTCGCTCTCCTTACCTTCAGTGCTTAGTCTGTTGTCAATCTAAAAACCTACCATTCTTCCTATAATAGGATAATTAGTGCTTGTAGTTATTATCAGTAATAAAGTTTTATTCACCCCATTTTTTCTTGCTCTTCTAGACATCAGTTATAACACATTTATTATTCATCTTTTAAGTACTAAATCCTGGCTTTACCTGAGTCAGTTCATAAAAGCATCTGCTTGTTTAGAGATAGTCCTTGACAGGAAGTCAAATAGATTCCTTAACTTCCCTGCAGAATATTACAAGGGTGTGGATCATTACTGCTGCCATGCAATTAATTTGAAATTTATTTTAATCCATTGTCACTTTTTCCATTAAATCAGTTTTATTGATCCTTTATGTTTCTACATCACTCATCTCCACATATACTGCCTTCCCACTAAACCCTCCCTTGTAACAAAGGAAAATGGGCAAATCCAAGTGATACATTGAATATATCTGGCAATAAATAAGTTATTACAGCTCAAAACTTCAGTGAGATTTTTGGGACATACTTCTGACCTTGTAGTCCCTCACCTCTCTATTGAGATGAAGATCCCTTCTTAGGAACAGTGATCAGCTCTTAGTTACTCATAATTCACCCTCCTTATTAAAAGTCTTTCTTTTTGCACTATTATAGATATTATGGATATTGTTGTCCCAGTTATATTTATTTTATTCTGCATTGGCTCGTATAGGCTTACCCATGTTTCTCTGAATTTCTCATGTGGTAATATAGCCCTTTGCGACTCTCTAAAGATACAAAGTCAGATGGGGAACTAAGCCATCAGCTCCCGATTTTCAGTTGATACATACATACAGACATATATATATACGTATATAACATACACATATATACACTTATGTTTACATAGACAGAAAGACTGATAGAGCATGTATTAAACAATTGCTGAGGCAGACACTGTGCCAAGCCCTGGGAATACAAATACAAAAGGAAAAAAAGACACTGCCTGTCCTCCAGGAGCACATTCTAGTGGGTGAAGATAGTTCATAGAAGGGAGCTAAAAAGTCAGGGAGGGGGAAAGACACACACAGGAACAGGGTACAAAAGTAGTCAGGGGAGTCATAGGCTTGTCCAGGCTGTGAAGTGACCATTGATTCAAGTTCAACAAACATTTATTACATGTTTACAGCATTCAAGGCACTGAGGATGACAAACTGACAGAAGGCATTGACTGATTTAGAGAAAACCAGAGCACAAATAGCTAAAAGGTAAATTAGAATGTGATTTGTGTATATGAGGGAAAAGGAAAATGTATTACTTGAAAGTTGAGAAAATTACTACTGCTGGGGAGGGAAAAAGCATTAAGAAAGTGTTGTCATGAAGAAAATGGTAAACTGCAAAGTTCTGTTTAAGCCTAACCCTATCGTGTTTTTTTTTTATAGTTTTAGACATTATTGGGTGAGGAAGAAATAAGAGGTCACAAGAGCAGAATATCTTTCATTAAGTCTGAAGGTGAAGGGAGAGGAATGTTACTGGATTAGAGTGAAGCAGTAGAGTATAGTGGAATGAGTATTGGAGTCCAACAATCTGAGTTTTAATTCCAGCTCAGAAGTCAATCACACAATTAGCATTTATTAAGCACCAGTGTGGTAGCTGGGCATTTAGATAGAACAGTAGATAGAGTGCCAGGCCTGGGGTCAGGAAGACTCATCTTCCTGAGTTCTAATCTGGCTTCAGATACTTACTAGCTATGTAACCCCAGGCAAGTCACTTAGCCCTGTTTGCCTCAGTTTCCTCATCAGTAAAATAAGATGATGGAGAAAATGACAAACTACTCCAGTATCTTTGCCAAGTAAACCCCATAGAGAGTCACAAAGAGTCAGACATGACTAAAAAAATGACTGAAAAACAAGTGGTAGTCAAACACTGTTCTAGATGCTGGAGATACATAAAGGAAACAACCTCCCCCTCCCTCCACAAAAAAAACCTTCCTTTTAAAGAACTTACATTCTGTGGAATGGGGTCGGAGGTAGAGACAAAGTATGCTTGCCTCCCCAATTAGAAAACAAGCTCCTTGTGCGTAAAGATGGTTTTATTCTTTGTACATTTATCTCCAACACCTAGCCTAGTGCCTGAAGCATAGTAAATGTTTAATAAATACATGTTGATTGATTGACTGGTTCACGTATTTACTTGTATACTGCAAAAAATAAAAATAAAAAATACAAGGCAGTTCGGGGAAGGACACTAGTAGTTGAAAGAGGGTCAGTAAAGGGTTCATAAAGCAATTAGTGCTTGAACTAAGGCTTGAAGGATTAAATGAATTCTTTGAGGGGTAGGTGAGTAGTGAGAGCATTCTTGGTATCCGGGATTGTCAGGGCAAAGGCTCTGAAATGGGAAATATAGTATTTTCTTTTAGGAACAAGGAATTGAAGCTCTCTTGGGGCTTGGTTTTTAATCAGAGATTATTTTCATTCCTGATAAAGAATCCCAGAATCTCAGGATTAGAATGTACCTTAGAGGCCATCTAATATAAAACCATCCTGAAGAAGAATTCCCACTAAAAATGACCTTGATAAAAAGCCATTCAAGCCACAGTTTAAGAACCCCAATAAAGGGCCACATGCCAACCCCCATGAGAGCTAGTTCCATTAATTGTTAGAAAATTTGTCTTTGTATCCAACATGAAACCCTCCACTGTTCCTACTTTTGTTCCTAGTTCCAAAGTATTGCCAGTTTTGTCCTCTGAGATCAAGCAGAACATGCTTTTTCATATAAGCATCCTTCAAATAGAGCATTTAAAGAAGGTAAGGGAATAAATATTTATAATGTACCTACTATATGCCAGGCATTGTGCTAAGTATTATCTCATTTGATCTTAACAACCTTGGGAGGGTAGGCACTATCATTATCCCCATTTTACAGTTGAGGAAATGGAGGCAGAGGTTAAGTGACATTCCCAGGATCACATAGCTAGGAAGTATTTGAGACCAGATTTGAACCGAAGTCTTCTTGTACTCTATTTACTGTTTTATCTGGGTGTCCTATTTTTAGACATCTGTATCTCTCTTAAATCTTCTTCCTTAGTTCATTATCCCCAGTTATTCCAATGAATCTCTAGGCTATTCACCATCTTGACCCATCTTCTCTGCACACTGTTCAGTTTATCAGTGTCCTTCTCAAAATATGTTAGTAAAAAATGAATACAATATAGTGGACACACCCTAACCAAAGCAGGATACATGACAATCACCTCTACCATCTGATCTTATTAACATTTTTGGTGACCATACCACTTTTCCATTTAAAGTATTAATCAATCAATCGTTTATTAAGCACAGATACTCTGCTACACATTTGGGAACTCAAAGACTAAATCAAAAAATCCCAAGTTCTTAATTTGCACCTATAAAGAATAGGTATATATGGGGCAGCTAGGTGGCACAGTGAGTAGAGCACCAGCCCTGGAGTCAGGAAGACCTGAGTTCAAATCTGGCCTCGGACACTTGACACACTTACTAGCTGTGTGACCTTGGGCAAGTCACTTAACCCCAAATTGCCCTGCCTTCCTCCCTCAAAAAGAAAAAAAAAGTAAAACAAAAAAGAATAGGTATATATGAATATATTTTCTTTTTCTTTTTCTTTTATAACTTGCTCCTTTATAATCTATATACCTGGGAGTACTACAATGGTGACAGGCGGTCAGAAAAATGATGGCAAAATATAAAAATAGCATATTCCACTCACTTCTTTGCTTATTCTTAGAAATACTGAATATTAAAGAAGGAAGGGTGCTTAGAGAGTATCTTGTTCAAAACTTTTATTTTATGGATCAGGAAACTGAGGCCCTGATAGGTCCAAGGGACTTCTCCAAGGTTGCATACTTAGTGGGATAGCCCAGATCAGAATGAGGATTTACCCATTCCCAGTCATTGAAAATCAATTTATTTATCTATTATTATCCTTCCTAAATTCTGTGATGCTGCAAACTGTCCATTTTGCTATGCCTCACTCACTATACTATATCTACCACCCTTACCTCTGCACCTATAATTCCTTGCTTGCTTCAAAACTCAGCTCAAGTGCCACTTTTACTTCTCTATATACTTATATAATGTGCACATATTGTTACTCATTATAGAATGCTAGTTCCCTCAAGGAAAGGACTATTTCACTATTTTCTTTGTGGTTCTGGTACCTAGCATGATCCCTGGAACATTGTAAGTGCTTAAGAAAGAGTTTATTAATTGAATTCGCCTACTAAATTCCAGGTACTGTTCTGGGTGCTGGGGATACAAAGATAAAAATAAAACCATCTCTTCCTTCAGGTTTGCATTCTACTGCAGGGAAACAGTATGCATGCAGGGAAGTAAATGTGTGTGTGCTTCTATAATAAATGCAAAGCATTTTGGTTTTTCATGGGATGGATCAAGGTGGTTGGTAAAGGAATGACAATTAACAAGGGGAAAAAACAAATCCTCTCTACCAATCTAGAATCAATCAATCGGTGGATAAATCAAAAGGTAATTTAAATACCTATGAAGTGCTATGTGATCTTATGTAAGTATAATGAATGAAACAATCCCTCCTTTAAAGTGTCAAGTCTTAGGTACCAACAAAGCATAAAGGTGAAAATATGATAGGGTAAAATTATTTCAGCAGAATATTGTAAAGAGCCATTATAAAATTCAGACTACCAATATGCCTTTACCAAGTGTTTACTATGTGCCAGGAACTGTGCTAGGCCATGAAGATATAAAGAAAGGCAAAAACATCGTCGTTACCTTCAGAGAACTCAGATTCCAATGGCAAAGACAATATGCAAATAACTATATAACAATGCATTTGCAAGAAATATACAGAGTAGATAAAAGGTTACACCTACAGAAAGGCACTAGGACTGTTTGTATCAGGAAGAGGTTAGAAAAAAAAGAAAATTTCTTGTGAAGATAGGATTTGAGCTGAGTCTTGAAGAAAACCATGAAACCTAAGAGGAAAGATGAGAGGGTAGACCATTTCTGGCATGGGGGAAGCCATTGACAAGATCAATAGTTGTAAGACAGAATATTATGAATGAGGAACAGCAAGGAACTTCACTGTAACCAGTGATGTGTGTGGAGAAGATGAAGGATAAGAACGGAAAAGTAAGAAGAGGTTGGGTTGTAAAATGTTTTACATTTCATTTTATCCTGGAGGTAAAAGGGAACCAATGCAATTTACTGAGTAGGTTGGAGTAGTAAGAGGCAGGGTTGGGATTTGAACTCAGGTCTCCGTGATTCCATGTTAGGACCCCAAATTCTGGTCTATTCTTATATTGCAATTCTTACATTGCAATTCTTACTTCAATCATATATACTGATGTTATTTGAAGATTATTAAAAAGTGTTACTAAATGAATTGTTCAGCTTTTCATCATCTCACAAAATTGATTTTTTTTCCTTTGAAACAATCGCATGCTCCAATCCTGTAATATTAAGTTGATGTTTATTGTTAGTCATTTAGATATTGTTCAATAGGTTAAAAAAAATTTTCACCTCAAAGATGAAAAATCCATTTTTATTTAAGTTTGCTTAAGGCATGGAAAATAAAAAGGATAAGCAAAAGTGCTTTTTAAAAAATAGCTTATCTAATCATACTCATCTTAAACTTTGTGGAGGAAGAAAAAGCCTGATGAGAAAATGGACAAAGCTCTTTAAAGGAAGGGGGAGTCACTATTGTAGTCAATTTCCACTCTTTACCAACTTTACTTTCTATGAAAACATATTCAACTGCTCTTCAGGTGGGTGGACAGTAAGTGTGTTTCTGAAACAGTATTTCTGTAGAACAAAGTGTTTCATGTTAGCACATTTTATAGTTAACAGAGATTTACCCTTTAAATTCCAAAACTTTGTTTTTCTTATGTTAATATTCTTTTAGAAGAAGGATAGGGATTGGACATTTGATTTCATTAGCAGAGGAAAATCCTTTGTAAAGAAACTTCTGGTAGTGCAGGTCACTACAACTTGCTGCAACTTATACAATTATAGAATCATAAAATTTCCTCATAGTCTTATAGAATTCAATTATATTTTATTTTCAGTTCTGAATTCTCTCCATTCTCCATGCTTCCACGCATCAAGAAGGCAAGAAGAAAAGAATATTACTCACTTTTCAAATCCATCAGATTTCTGTCTAGAGGTCAATATTAAGTTTCATCTCAAAGTCTTTGGAATTAGGGTTGCTCAGTATGTTGAACATAGTTACTAAGTCTTTAAAGCTGATTGTCTTTATTATGTTGTTGTTATTTTATAAATTGTTTTCCTGGAAATGCTCATGTGACTTTGTGTCATTTCATACAAGTCTTTGCAGTTTTTTAAGCTATTTCCTTCATAATTTTTTATAACACAATAGTATCTCATTGTATTCATATGCAACAATTTGTTCAGCCGTTTTGCAATTGATGAGCATCTCTCCAGTTTCCAATTCTTTGCCACCACCTAAAGAACTATGATAAATATTTTTGTACATGTAGGTCATTTTCATCTTTTTTTATGGGTATCGCTCTAAGTATCTATATTTTCTAGGGCATTATCCTGTTTTAGTCAACTGACTCAATCAGATGGATGTGGAGTGATACTTAAGAATTTTTTTAATTTTTAATTTCTCTAATTGTTACTGATCTAACACATTTTTCTTGTCTATTGATAACTCAGATTTCTTCCTCTTCAAACTTCCTGTTCATATTCTGCAACCACTTATCAATTCAGGAATATGTCTTAGTCTTATAAATTTGACTCAGTTCCCTGCATATCTTTAAAATAACATCTTGATCAGAGATATTTGCTTCAAAGATTTTTTTCCTATTTTCCTGCTTTCTTCTCATTTTACTATACATACATACATATATATATATATATACATACATATACATTTAAACTCAAACCTATCCATTTTACCTCTTGTGAAATTCTCTGGATCTTGTTTTGATCTGGTCTTCCCTGGACTAGGGAAAGCACACATGTGAAAGGTAGGTTCTTTAGTGTTCCCCTAATGTATTTATGATTTCATTGTTTCTGTCTAGCTAATGTACTATTTTATCTTGGTATATGGTATGAGATTTTGGTCTATACCTACTTTCTTCCAGACTACTTTCCATCATTTCCGAGAGCTATTTGTCCAATAGTGAGTTATTTTCCCACAATAAATCTTTGGATTTATCAAATACTAGGTTACTATGCTCATTTATTTCTGCATATTGTGCTCCACTAATTGACCTTTTTATTTCTTACTCTGTACCAAATTCTCTCGATGATTACAACTTTATATTATAGTTTGAGATTGGGTAATGTTAGTTGCTCCTCTCATATTCTTATAATGATTCCCTTGATATTCTTGACTTTTTGTTCCTCAAAATTAATTTTGTTAACTATTTTATAGCTCTATAAAGGAATTTATCGTTAGGTTGATTTGTAGGACACTGAATAACTATGTAAATTAAAGTGCTATTATCATTTTTATTATATAGATTTGGCCTCCCCAGGAACAATTAACAATACTCCAATTATTCATCTGTCTTTGTTTTTTGTGAAAAAAAAATATTTGTAATTATCTTTCTGTAGTTCCTGTGTGTTTCTTGGCAGAAAGATTCCTAAATATTATGTACCATCTCTATTTAGGTGAAATAGAATTTCTCTATCTCTTCCTGATGAATTTTGTTGGTAATATGCAGAAATGTCTGGGATTTATATGGATTTATTTTACTTTTTAAATTTAAATTAATTTATGTATTTTTAGTTTTCAACATCCTTTTCCATAAAATTTTGAGTTCCAAATTTTCTCCCTATCTTCCCCTACCCCCTACCCAGAGGGTGTGCATTCTGATTACCCCTTTCCCCAGTCTGCCCTCCTTTCCTCCCTTCTATCTCCCTCCCATCCCTTTCACCTTTATTTTCTTGTAGGACAAGATAAATGTCTATATCCTATTGCCTGTATATCTTATTTCCAAGTTGCATATAAAAATAATTTTTAACATTTGTTTTTAATACTATGAGTACCAGATTCACTCCCTTCTTCCCTCCCTATCCACATTTATTAAGAAGGCAAGCAATTCAATATAGGTTATACATGTGTAATTATTCAAAACATTTCCGTAACAGTCATACTGGGAAAGACTATTTCCCTCTATCTCATCCTGCCCCCCATTTATTCTATTTTCTCCTTTCACCCTGTCCCTTTTCAAAAGTGTTTGCTTCTGACTACTCCCTCCCCAAATCTGCCCTGCCTTCTATCAATCCCTCCCTCTTATCCCCTTGCCTTCTACTTTCCTGTAAGGAAAGTATTAGTAAGATATAGCGAGTGTATATGTTATTCCCTAGTTAAGACAAATCTGATGAGAGTAAGGTTGACTCATTTGCTTTCACCTCCCATCTCTTCCCCTCCACTGTAACAGCTTTTTCTTGCCTCTTTTATGTGAGATAATCTAACCTATTCTATCTCTCTCTTTCTCCTTCTCCCAATATATTCCTCTCTCACCCATTAATTTTATTTTTTAGATATCAACCCTTCGTATTCAACTTACCCTATACCCTCTGTCTACATGTACATATAAATACATACATATATATGAGGTTGGGTTGTAAAATGTTTTACATTTTGTTTTATCCTGGAAGGAAAAGGGAACCAATCGAATTTACTGAGTAGGATACAATAGTAAGAGGAAGAGTTGGGATTTGAACTCAGGTCTCCAGTGATTCCATGTTTAACAGCTCAAATTCTGGTCTATTCTTATATTGCTTCTCTTACTTCAATCATGTGTATTGATAGTATTTGAAGATTATTAAAAAGTGTTACTAAACTAATTGTTCAGCTTTTTATCTTCTCACCATAATTGTTTTTTTTTTTTACTTTGGAATCACCACATGGTCCAAACCTTCAACTACCCTAAATACTGAGAAAGATCTCATGAGTTACAAATACCATCTTTCCATGTAGGAATGTAAACAGTTCAACTTTAATAAGTCCCTTATGATTTCTCTTTCCTGTTTACCTTCTCATGCTTCTCTTGATTCTTGTATTTGAGAGTCAAATTTTCTATTCAGCCCTGGTCTTTTCATCAAGAAAGCTTGTTTTATTTTATGCAGCTCTGTAAAATAATTTTTGGTAGTTTGATTCTTATGGCACTGAATAAATAAATTAATTTAGGCAAAATTGTCATTTTTAATATATTAGCTCAGCCTAACCACCAGCAACTGATTTTTTTTTCCATTTATTTAGATCTGACTTTATTTGTGTGAAAAGTGTTCTGTAATTGTATTCATATAGGTCCTGGGTTTCTTTTGGTAGGTAGACTACCAAATATTTTATGGTGTCTACAGTAACTGTAAATGGAATTTCTCTTTCTATCGCTTACTGTTGAGCTTTGTTAGTAATATTGTAGGAATTCTGAGGATTTACATTGGTCTTTTTATATCCTGCAATTTTACTAAAGTTATTTGTTATTTCAAGTAATTTTTTTTACTTGATTCTCTAGGATTCTCTATGTAAATCATCATTTCATCGCAAAGAGTGATAACTTAGTTTCTTCTTTGCCTATTCTAATTCTTGCAATTTCTTTTTCTTGTCTTATTACTGAAACTAACATCTCTAGTACCAAATTGAATAACAGGGATGATAACAGACATCCTTGTTTCACCCCCAATCTTACTGGGAATGCATCTAGCATATCCCCATTACATATAACACTTGCTGATAGTTTTAGGTAGATGCCACTTATAATTTTAAGGAAGACTCCAATTATTCCTATGGTTTCTAGTGTTCTTAGTAGGAAGAGGTGTTGTATTTTGTCAAAAGCTTTTTCTGCATCTATTGAGATAATTATATGGTTGCTGCTAGTTTTGTTTTTGATATGATCAATTATGCTTTTAGTTTTCCTAATATTAAACCAGCCTTGCATTCTTGGAATAAATTCTACCTGGTCATAGTGTATTGGTCTCATGATAAGTTGTGGCAATCTATTTGCTAATATTTTATTTAAAATTTTTGCATCAATATACATTAGGGAAATTTTTCTATAATTTTCTTTCTCTGTTTTGACTCTTCCTGATTTGTGTCATATATTTGTGTCATAAAAAGAATTTGGTAGGACTCTACCTAATTTCCCAAATAGTCTATAAAGTATGGGAATTCATTTTTCTTTAAATATTTGATAGAATTCACATGTAAAACCACCTGGCCCTGGAGATTTTTTTCCTATGGAGTTCATTGATGGCTTCCTCAATTTCTTTTTCTGAGATGGGGTTATTTAGGTATTGTACTTCCTCTTCTGTAAACCAGAGCAATTTGTATTTTTGTAAATATTCATCCATTTCCATAAGGTTGTCGAAATTATGGGCATATAATTGAGCAAAATAATTCCTAATTATTGTTTTAATTTCCTCTTCATTGGAGGTGAATTCACTTTTTTTCATTTTTGATACTGGTAATTTGGTTTTCTTCTTTCTTCTTTTTAAATAAAATTGACCAAAGGTTTATCAATTTTATTGTTTTTTTTTCATAAAACCAGCTGTTAGTTTTATTTATTAGTTCAATAGTTTTCCTGATTTCAATTTTATTAATCTCTTCTTTGGTTTTCAATATTTCTAATTTTGTATTTGATTGGGGATCTTCAATTTGTTCTTTTTCTAGCTGTTTCAGTTTCCTGCCCAATTTATTGATTTCTTTTTTATCTATTTTATTCATGTAAGCATTTAGAGATACAAAAAGATTCAATGGCATTTTTTACTTTTCTAGATTCCTTCTTCATGGTGGTTGCCTTTTTCCTGGCTTTTTAAGTGGATCTCTGCTTTTGGGGCCCAGGGGCTCTGTCCCAAACTTCTTGTGCTGGGGACTGGGGGCCTAGTTACTGAATTTTTGTGCTGTGGCCTCTGCTTTTGTCAGCTAGAGGCTATATGGTGCTGCTGCTCACCTGGTGCTGAGCTGGAGTTGACTGGCAAATGCTAAGGATTGAGGCCCAGTGAGGTCTTTCTGAGTTTCCCTGGGGGGTCACCATGTGTGGTGTGGGGAAGGGGTGGTCTGGCTGCTGGAAATCTCCTTTTCCCTTGGGGCTGCATTTTAGCATGGGTGGTCTCAGACGTTGTCTGCACTGGTGTCTGCCAATTCCACTGGCTGTTCAAAGGCATGCCTTGGGTCCTGGTGTTAGTGTTTGCCAGCTCCTCCTCATTGCCTTTTTGGACCTCTTTTGCCATTTGGGCTACTCTATTTTTAAGGTGTTATTTTCTTCAATATTTTTGAGTCTCCTTCAGAAAGCTATTAACCCATTTTTCTTGATTGTCTTGCTTCACTCTCATTTCTCTTCACAATTTTTCCTCTACTTCTCTTACTTGATTTTCAAACTCCTTTTTGAGCTATTCAATGGCCTGCAAAAAATTCATATTTTTCTTGGAGGCTTTAGATATAGGAGCTTTAACTTTGTTGTCTTCTCCTGGTTGTATGTTTTAATGTTCTTTGTTACCAAAGCAAGATTCCATTGTCTGATTTTTTTATGCTGTTTGCTCATTTTCCCAGACAATTACCTGACTTTTAACCTCTTTGTCACTCTGCTTCCAGAGTAGAGAGTGCTCTGCCCCAAGCTTCAGGGCTTTTGTGCAGTTGTTTTCAGAGCTAATTCTAGGCACCTGTAAATTTTCAGTTCTTTTGAGGTGGTATGATCCAAGGAGTGGTGTTTATTCCTCTCAGGCCTGTGCTCTGGTCTGTGAGTGACCACAAGCACTCTTTTCTGCCTTGGAATTGTGAGGAGGATTCCCTGCCCACTATTGCTACAAGCTCTGCCACACCAGCACCCTTCCTTACCCCAAGACCACCAACCAGGACTGTGACCCAGATCCAAGCAGTTCAAGAGAATCCTGCTTCAGCGCCAGCAAAAAAAATCCCTGCATTCACTCTCTGATCAGTGCCTTGATCCCCTTACTGTCTGTGGGCCTGGAGCTCCAGAAGCAGCGGATGCTGCTGTTTCCACTACCGCTGCAACCACCACGTCCTCTACTCCAAGGCTGGAGCCAGACTGTGCTCTTCTCTCACCCAGGTCCCACAGAGTTCTGTGGGTTGAAAAGTCTGGAAACTTCCAAAATTGCCAGCTATTCAGTCCCTGAGGCCTGCTCTGCCCAGGTCTGTGCCAGTGTGGTCCAGGCTGGACTGTGCTCCACTCCCATCCTGGTGGGATAGACCCTTCCTGATGGCCTTCCAGGTTGTTTTGGGCTGGATATTTTTTCACTTTGTCATTTTGTGGCTTCTGTAGCTCTTTATTTGTTTAGAGTAATTTTTACAGGTATTTGGAGGGGTTTGGGGGAGAGCTCAAGCAAGTCTTTATTTTTAATGTGCCATCTTGGCTCTGCCCCCTGATTTATTTTGTATCCTTCAACTTTGCTAAAGTTGTTAATTGGTTTGATAAGTTTTTTTGTTACTGTTATTGATATTGTAGGGTTCTCTAAATTAACTATCACATCATCTGCAAAAATTAATTAATTAATTAAACCATTTTAAACCTGAATATGATGTAACATTTTCTTTATGATACCAGATTAATATAATGAAAATCAGTTATTATAACTGTACATAGAAGACTTTTTCCCTCAGGCACTATTGTGGTTCATTGGACAGTCACTCCCTACATTTTTAAAACGTGTATCTAATTTTAATGATTTATTTATTTCCTTATTTATAATCAGGCTCTCACTTATGACTTCTTGTTTATATCCATATGTCTTCCTCTAAGAGTCACCTTACCTCCTTTCTAATTTGTTGCTCATACTCTACAATGAGCTGGGAAACCCATACCTAAGTTGGTATTGTTATCAAAAGTAGCTAAATTAAGAGGTATGAGAAAACATCACCAACCTACCATTTCATGGAAGTGGAACGCCCACAGGTATTACATGTAGCACATGTTTCCAGACTTTTTCAATGCATCGTTCAGTTGTATTGACTCTTTTTTCTGCTTCAAAAAATAATATTTTTCATATGGGATTACTTTTTAGGAGGGGCAGTGGGAGGGATACATGGGATACTGTGGTGATGAAAGAAACAGAAAACGTAATTTAGAAAACTTATAAAATGAATTATTTGCAAAATAATGATGTTCTGTTTATGTCTGTAAGCTCTCCAATGAGCACTGTGTATGAATGTCAATTAATAAAGTTAGTTGTATAATTCTTTTACTGCTCAGAGTAAGTTTCACTTTCTCATTTGGGGATATTTCTGTTTGTTGAAATTGTCAGATAAGTGAGCTCTGTTCCTCTGATATATAAATGTATAAAATAACTTAAAACCAAAGTAGTTGATCTTTGCTTTGTTAAATTAATTTCTGTGTAAATGTTATCAGGCAAAATGGCAATTTTCATGATTTATTTATAGGCTTAGCCATGTTTGATATTCTTACATTTACAGATATTTTATGTTCTTATAGTCATTTGTGCTATGCTAAGCTTTATAAATGTGAGCCTTTTCAGATGATCTGACAGCTCTAAATTCCTGTAAGTGCTCAACTTCACATTTATCTAGATTTTTCTCCTTTTTCAAGAAAGAACAATTATATTTAACTGGTACTTAATATAAGGTCTTTTGAAAAGTATTTTTACACTAGAAACATTTATTTTTTGGAGAGACTAAGTGCATACTCTGAAATCTTGACTTGCCTTAAAATAAAATGATTTACCTTTAGTTTACTTTGTTATTTGAACTTTATTATTTTTCTCTTTTGAACCACATATTTGTTAATTATTTAAATAATAAAAGTAATCATCAAAACATTCATTGGTTGAGTTCCCTAAAGTGGGCAATGTTTATTCTTCATTAGTTCAATACAAACCATAGAAGGTTCCCAAGTAACAAGAACCAGGGCAGAGATAAATTTGAGAAGTGTTTGCTTTTATCTTCAGTACTCCTCTGCTTTCTTTTTCTATATCCCCCCTTTTTATTTTACTTAATGCATAATTTGTCTTTTCCCTGTCTTTTTGATTTTGGGTGTTGGTGGCTTTTCAGTTCCTAGGTTGGTTTGTTTGTGTTTTTACCTTAAATTTAAATTGATTAACAAACCTGCCTGTTTTGACTGCTTTACCAAGGTGAATGGATGAAAAATGGATGTTTAAATCTACCTTTGAAAGCACATTGGTCTACACTTTTTTTCTAAAATCTATCTATAGCCTAATTTAGTTGAGTACATTTGGTCTTTTATTTTTTATCCTTATAGATTTTTAAAAATAATTTTATATCTATCTGCCAATTGCTTTCTCTTCAGCTAACGCATTAGCTTTCACTTGAGAGAGTTCCACTTTCTTATGGTACATAAATTTTACCACAATCAATTGCTCACATGTAGAAGTTGGACAGTCAAGAATAATATTTTCCTTTTGTCTGCTTCTTTCTCAGGATGAAGAAAGTGGGTAAAATGAACTGATTGATTTAATTTTATTTGTATTTGCTGATTTTCCCAATTATCTGTGCAGAGATATAACTAGAGCATGGCAGTTAGAACTTTGTTTCAGGGCAACAAAATTTAGAGGGTACAAAATTTTGGGAACATGATTTTGAAATACTGCATCATTTTAAAACTTGTTACATTTAAATTTTGACAGCACTTACATTCATTTCAGCAGTATAGGAAAATTGACCTTAGCTATCAAGAATAATTAGTGACAATAGGAAATTACCACATAAAATGCTGCCCTGGTCTGGCCCTACCTTTCTCCTTCCACCAACAATAGTGGACTTGCAACCCCTACGTGGTCTCTATTCCCTCTCCCACCAAGATCCACTGAACTTGCATTGATTACGTGTTATATCATTTCCCTGTCATGCATTTCAAAGTTGGTTTGAGGGCACATTTTATACTACTTCTACTTCTCCTGGGGCCAAAATTGACAGTTATAGCTCTGATTATGGTACTACATCTAGCTTGACCTTTGACTTATTTGCAACCCCTTTCCACTCCCTTCCCATAGAATGTGTCTTGAAGATGATCTCACCTCCATCTGTGCTGTGCTTCATTTTACTGTTCCACTACATATTTTTAACAAACTAATAAAATATTTCACACTAAAGTGTGACTCAGTTGCTAGATAACTTGTCCATGGTAAGACCAAGACAGTTTTGGGAATGAATTTTGGCAAAGTCATCTCTGGCCAATGTTCTGCTCAGGTGGTCTCAAGAGTACAAGAGTTTGCCACTTGGTGCCAGGAGAAAGATTGGAGAAAATGACTTGTCACTCTTACACTAATTCCTACACGTAATTCCTCCACTGGGCATGAATTAATCTCTCAGTGCTCAGTCTTCATATATTTTTGTTGTTGTTGTTGGTTTTGATTGTTATTAATTAAGTGTTCTGTGTTATGTAACATTGTTGTCTACTCACAGCTTTGAAATGTGAGGAGACTGGTCAATCAATCAATAAACCAATATTTATTTCCTATGTGCCAGCCATTCCACTAAATACTGACAATGACAAAAGAGGGGTAAAATAGACCTACCATCAAGAAACTTACAATCAAGTGGAGGAAGCAACATTCAAACAAATATATACAAACACACTATATACAGGATAAATAGGAAATAATTTTAAAAGGAAAGGCACTGGAATTAAGAGGGATTTAGTTATTAATCAAGAGACATTCATTAAAAGATGGGGTTCTAGTTAGGATTTAAGGAAGCCGAGGAGATTGGTTGGGAGAGCAGGGTAGGGAGAACATTCTGGGCATGGAGAATAGCCAGAGCAAATGCCTAGAGCCTATATATAGGGTATCTGATTCATGGAACAACCAGAAAGCCAATTTCACTAGATCAAAGAGGATGTGGTGGGAAATACAGTGCAAGAACACTGGAAACATAGGAAGAGACTGGGTTATGAAAGTCTTTGAAAGACAGAGAATTTTGTATTTGATCCTAGAGGTGATAGAGAGCCAAAGAAGTTTATTTAATATGAGGGTGACATGATAGAACCTACACTTTAGGAAAATTACTTTACTGGTTAAATGGAGGATGGATTGAAGTGGAGAGAGTCTTGAGGTAGGCAAATGTTTGAGTAGGCTATTATTTATAGTCCAGGTGTGAGGTGATAAAGAGCTGTACAAGAACTATGGCAGTGTCAGAAGAGAGAAGGGGGTATATTCAAGAGATATTGTAAAGGTGAAATTAACAAGCCTTGGCTACAGATTGGTTATGAGGGGTAAAACATAGTAAGGAGTTTGGAATGACTATTGGAGAGTGGAATGCAACATCAACAAATCAACAAACATCTACAGTGTCTAGCATTGTTCTAAATACTGGGGATACAAAGAAAGGTAAAAAAAATGAAAGCAGCTTCTGTTCTCAAGAAGCTCACACTATAATCAAAGAGACAACATGTAATCAACTGTATGCAAACAAGAAATATGCAGGATCAATTGGAGATAATCATATAGAGAAACACTAGCACTAAAAGAGATCTGGAAAGACTTTTGGTAGAGAATGGGCCTTTTTCAAATGTTTTTCCTTGCCCTGATAATATGTAAAACAATTTTAACATTCTCCTTTTTGAGTTTTGAGTTCTAAATTCTATCCTCTCCTCCCTCCTCTTTGTCCTTCCTGAGATGATAAGCAATCTGTTGTAGGTTATATATGTGCAAACATATAAAACATTTCTTCATTAGTCATTTTGTGGAAGAAAACTCTAACAAGAAAGCAAAGAAGGAAGAAAGGAAGGAAGGAATGAGGGAAGGAAGGAAGAAATGAGAGAAGGAAGGAAAGATAATATGCTTCAATTTATTTAGTTGCCAGCAGTTTCTTTCTCAGGAGAGGGATATCATTTTTCATTATTAGTCCTTTGGGATTGTCTTGGATCATGGTATTGTTGTGAACACTTAAGTCATTCATAGTTGTTCATCTTACGATATTGCTGTTTCTCTGTACAATATTCTCCTAGTTTGGCTGACTTCACCCTGTATCAGTTCATGTAAGTCTTTCTAGGTTTTTCTGAAATCAGAGAACAGGATTTTAGCTGGTATTTGAAAAAAGCTGAAGAAGCCTAGAAGAGAAATGAGGAGTGAGAGAGTTCCAGGCATGTTGGATAGCCAGAGAAATGCTTGGAGTCAGGGGGCAGAGCCAAGATGGAGGAGTAGAATCAGGGACCTGATTGAACTCTCCCCCAAAACTCCTTGAAATACCTGTAAAATGACTCTAAACAAATTCTAGAGCAGCAGAAGCCACAAAATGAAAGAGTGAAGCAGATTTCCAGCCCAAGACAATCTGGAAGTCTGACAAGAAGTGTCTATCACATGATGCTATGAGTGGAGCACAGCCCAACCTGGACTGCGGCAGTACAGACATGACTAGAGCAGGCTTCAGGGCACTGAATCACTGGCAACTGTGGCAGTTTCCAAACTTCTAAACTCACAGACTCCAAAGAAAGCTTCAAAGGTCAGTGGAAAAGCTCTCTCACCTGGGTGAGAGAGAAGCACAGTCCTGCCCCAGCCCCAACCCCAGGGCAGCAGCAGAAGCAGCTGCTGCTGGAGCTCTCAAGCTACAGACAGTGGGAGAACCAAGCAGTTGATGTGTGTTGCAGTTCTAGGTGGTGGACCTGGGGTGAGGAGGAGCACTAGCAGAGCTCATGGTGGCTGTGGAGAGGGAACTGTCCTAGTAATTCTAGGGCAGAAAAGAGTGCTTGTGGTTGCTCATGGACCAGAGCGCAGGCCAGGAGAGGAACAAACACCTCTCTTCTGATCATACCACTTTGGAGGAACTCAGAATTTACAGGCCCCAAGAGATATCTTTAAAACACCACCACAAAACCCCTGAAACTTGGGGCAGTACACCCTCCACTTAAGAAAGAGCTTAAAAGTCAAGTAATAGGCTAGGAAAATGAGTAAACAGGGCTAAAAGAATAAGACTACAGAAGGCTACTTTCTTGATGAAAAAAATGTTTTCTTACACACTTATTGTCAAGGAACATCAAGGCATGGAGCCAGAGGAAGACAACCAGGCCAGGGCTTCTACATCCAAAACCTCCAAGAAAAATATGAAATGATCTCAGGCAAGGGAAGAGTTCAAAAAGGATTTTGAAAATCAAGTAAGCGAAGTGGAGGAAAAATTGGGAAAAGAAATGAGAGTGATACAAGAAAATCATGAAAAACAAGTCAACAGCTTTCTAAATGAGACCCAAAAAATACTGAAGAAAGTAACACCTTAAAAATAGACTAACCCAAATGGCAAAAGAGGTCCAAGAAGGCAATTAGGAGAAGAATGCTTCAAAAAGCAGAATTGGCCAAATGGAAAAAGAGGTCCAAAAGCTCACTGAAGAAAATAATTCCTTAAGAATTACAATGGAGGAAATGGAAGCTAATCACTTTATAAGAAATTAAGAAATTATAAAACAAAAGCAAAAGAATGAAAAATAGAAGACAATGTGAAATATCTCATTGGCAGAAAAACAACTGACATGGAAAATATATCCAGAAGAGATAGTTTAAAAATTATTGGACTACCTGAAAACCATGATCAAAAAAAGAGCTAGACATCATCTTTCAAGAAAACTGCCCCGATGTTCTAGAATCCAAATGATAAAATAGAAATACAAAGAATCCACCAATCACATTCTGAAAGAGATCCCAAAAGAAAAACTCATAGGAATACTGTTGCCAAATTCCAGAGTTCCCAGGTCAAAGAGAAAATATTACAAGCAGCCAGAAAGAAATAATTCAAGTATTGTGGAAACATAATCAGGATAACACAAGATTTAGCAGCTTCTACACTAAGGAATCAGAGGGGTTGGCATATGATATTCCAAAGGTCAAAGGAGGTAGGAGTAAAACCAAGAATCACCTACCCAGAAAAACTGAGTATAATATTTCAGGGGGAAAATAGACATTCAAAGAAATAGAGGACCTCCAAGCATTGTTGTTGAAAAGACTAGAGCTGAATAGAAAATTTGACTTCTAAATATAAGAATCAAGAGAAACATGAAAAGATAAACAAAAAAGAGAAACCATAAGGGACTTATTAAAGTAGAGCTATTTACATTCCTACATGGAAAGATGATATTTGTAACTCATGAGACCATTCTCAGTATTATACATATAAATATGTATATATATACACATATATGTACACACATGTATATACATATATGCATGTGTATATGTATGTATATATACATGTGTGTGTGTGTGTGTGTGTAGGCAGAGGGCACAGGGTAAGCTGAATATTAGTTGATGATACCTAAAAAATAAAATTAAGTATTGAGAGGAATATACTGAGAGAAAGAGAAAGGGAGAGGTAGAATAGAGTAAATCACCTCACATAAAAGAGGAAAGGAAGAGCTTTTATAATGGCAGGGAAGTGGGGGGGAGGTGAGAGGGAATAAGTGAGCCTCTCATCATATTTGGCTTAAGCAAGCAATAACGTACACACTCAGTTGGGTGTGTAAATCTATCTTACCCTAGCAGGAGGGAAGTGGATAAGAGAGAGGGGATAATAGAAGGGACAGGAGATTGGGGGAAGGGGCAATCAGACACAAACACCTTTGTGGAAGGACAGTTCAAAGGAGAGAATAGAATAAATGGAGAGTGGGACAGGAAAGAGGGTAATATAGTTAGTCTTTTACAACATGACTGTAATGGAAGTGTTTTACATGTCTACACATGTATAACATATCCAATTGCTTGCTTTCTCAATGAGGGTGGCTGGGGAGGGAGCAAGAGAGACAATGTGGAACTCAAGGCTTTAAAAATGAATGTTTAAAATTATGTTTACATGCAACTGGGAAATAAGATAAGCAGGAAATGGGGTATAGAAATCTATCTAGCCCTACAGGAAAATAGAAAGGAAAGGGATATGAGAAAGGAAGGTAATAGAATAGAGGGCAGATTTGAAGAAGGGGTAATCAAAATGCAGGCTGTCCTGGAGGGGGGAGGGGAAGGAGAAAGCTGGGAATTCAGAATCTTGCGAAGTGAATGTTGAAAACAGAAAATAAACAAATTTATGTTAAAGTAAAAAAAAAGTGCCTGGAGTCAGTAGATGGAGTATCTCATGCAAAAAAACAACAAAGGCCTCCAGAGTCGCTCACTCAAAGATTGAATGGAAAACAGTAAAGTACAGGAAGAGTGGAGAGGTAGGAAGGGACACTATTATGAATGTCTTTAAACACTGACAAAGGAAATTTATATTTTTTCTCCTACAGGTAATAAGGGAGCCACTTTCCTGAACAGAGGAGTTTGAAAGCTGAGTGAAGGGTGGAGTAGAGTAATGAGATATGAAGCAGAGAGACAAACCAGAATGCTTTGGCAATAGTCCGAGCTTGAGGTGTTGAGGATCTGCACAAGGGTGGTAGAAGTGTCACAGGAGAGATATGTTGAGAAGGTAGAATGGACAGGATTTGACAACTGATTTGGATTACATCAGTCAAGAGAATGTGAGGCATCAAGGGTGACACCTAGGTTGCAAGCCTGAGTGACTGAGAGGATAATGATACCCTCGACAGTAGTGGGTAAGTTAGGAAGATGAAAGTTATTGGAGAGGAAAGAGAACAATTCTGATTTTTGACATGTTGTGTTTTAGATTTCTATGAGAAGTCTAGTTCAAAAGGTCCAATATGCAATTGAAGATGAGAGATGACTAGAGGTCAAGAAAAAGGTTAGGCCTGGATAAATACATATGAGAATCATCAGCATAAAGACTAATGATTGAATCTGTGGAAGCTAGTGAGATCACTAAGTGAAATTGTATAGAGTAAGAATAAGACAAGATCTAAGACAGATGTTTGAAAGATACTCATGGTTAGCAGCTGTAGCCTGGATGAAGATCCAGCAAAGGAGCTTGTGAAAGTGTTTTCACACAGGAGAAAAACCAGGAGAGTATGGTGTCAAAAAAACCAAAAGAGAAGAGAGTATCAAAAGGAGGATGCCAAAAGTGACAGGGAAGCCAAGAAATATAAGGACTGAGAAAAGTCTATTATTGGATTTGGCAATTAAGAAATCATTGATAACTTTGAAAAGAGCAATTGCAATTGAATAACAAGATTGGAAGCCAGACTACAAAAGTTGAGGGTGAATCTAAAGGAAGAAGAGGCACCAAGTGTAGATAGTCTTCTCAAGGACTTCAGCCAGGAAAGTGAGGGGTGGTATAGGATGATAGCCAGGATTGATGGATCAAATGAAAGGGTTTTTTTTGAAATATAAGAAACATATGGTAATATTTTGGGTGCAGTAGGGAATCAGCAGCAGGCCAGGAAATATTGAAGAGTAATGGCCTAGTATGAATGATAGAGGGAACAATCTGCTAGAATAGAAGAAATGCAATAGAATCACTTGTGCATGTAGAGTGGTGGCCTTTGTAAGAATAGCTATCTTTTCATGTGAGAAAGAGGTGAAGGAGGAAGTAGTGGCAGAAGGTATCTGAGTGATGAGAGGTAGTTACAGGAGAATGGTTTCATTTTTTTTGTTAGTGAAATATTAAATGAGATTATCAGCTAATGGAGTGTGATTTGAGAAGGAATGAAAAGGTTCAGAAAAGTCACAGTGGTGAGTGAAATAGTGAGTCTATTAGGAAAGCATTAAAGGACTGCCTAGCCACAATGAAGGATGAATTGATATTATGCAATATAAATTTGTAGTGGAACCAGTCCGTGTGGTTTCTTAATTTTCCCCTGCTTAGTTTAGCATGTAAGTAGAAATGAAAGCCATGCATGGTGCAACTAATCCAAAACTGAACCTTGGCAAGGAGAGTTTGCTGATAGGAAAAGGGGTCTTGCATCTTGAGAGAACAATTTAAAGTTGAACTGGTTCACCAAAGGTTCAGGATTGATAAGAGAGGAGAGGGTAGCCATTGCACAGGTATCATCTTAGGGTGCCATTAAGTGGTAGTGGTAGGGATAAGAAAAAACTAAGAGACAAAAATCCTTTCTCTTAAAAGGTTTGCAATCAAATTGTGGAAACAAGACCAACACATGTGAAAAAAGAACATTATATTTTGCATTTAAATATATGTATTAATTATTAGTAGGACTACTTTATATATGTATGTATAGTCTCCTAAATTACGGTAGAAGAAAGATGCCATATATTCATGGGGGGGGGGGGGAAGCAGGTAAATCAAAGCATAAGCAGAACTCATTTTTGACAAACTAGGCCAAAAGCAACTACAATCAACATCCAGATTCAGTGGCCACTCTAATTAATTTACTGGTTTAGGATCCACCATCACTTAGCTCAACAGAGATAGTTAACAATTTGAACAGAAAAGCAAAGGAACTTGTGTCTCCATCTGATTCACTTCCCAGGGGATCCAAAGGACTTACTCTGGAAAAATGCAAGAAACTTAAAAAGAGTTCTACCATGCTCTCCCAGATGGAGAGGAGTTTACATTCTATAGTTCTACAAAATAGCCAATACTTGAGCTTCTGGTCATTTAGCATCAAACCTGGAAAAGGTCAAAAGTATGAAAGGTGACCTCTATTTGGTGTTTTAACAACCATTCTGATAACCTGAAGTTGCTTTCAGGCTGCTCAGAAGTCTGCATCTGAGCAGAAGTCTGCTACAAGAGTGGCAGCAAAAACTCCATGATGACTCATTTAAATTGATTTCCTACAGAAGGAATTGTGTTACTGAGAAAAAATGATGTATTAGGACTGGACTTTTAGGATTATTAAAAGCTATTTATTACATGTTATGTGAATGATGAAGAATTAAGGAAGGAGATTTCATCTAAGGCTTTTAGTATAGAGAATAATAACTAATTGGATACAGCCCATGAAAAATAAGCTTTAACTATTCATTAAGAAGTGAGTTACACCAGTTTAGAAAACCTAATCCTATAATAGCAATTGTTCTTGTCAAGGTGCTTGCTAGTCCTTAAGAAAACAAATGGTATCCATTAAAGTTATGTAGATCCTTATTAAGTGTTTCTATGTCCTGATGATGTATTTTATGAATGGCAGGTTATCTTCCTTGTGCAGCATCCCTTGTTTATATTAAGGCATTGCTGAACTTAGAAATGACTTGTCATTTCTGCGGAGACTTTCAAGGTCATAGGTGAAGTTGTGCATTCTTAAAAGCTTTTTTATTTCTGACTACATATTTCAATGTTAATCATAATATTTTAAAATAATAAAAATATTCAGTGGTTGTTGTTAGATAGACTGAAATGGTAATCAGAGATAAGTTGAGTGGTTTCAAGAAAAAGAATGGTGCAGTTTGTGGAGAGGAAAAGAAAAGCAATACTAAGTAGGATACCCTTCCCAGCAACCAAGAGCCCCAGGCTACTTTCACTCTCTCTTAGCTGAGCTTGAGCTTGAGAAGCCATGTAGTCTAATTCTTTCATTTTACAGATGAAAGAATTGAGAGCAAAAGAGGTGAGTAATTTACCTAAAATCTTACAGGTAAATTTTAAAATTAGGATTTAATCTCAGATACTCCCGACTTCTAATCTATTACTCTTTCCACAGTAGTACACTGCAAATCACTTGAGAAATCTTTACAATTTAATCTCTACATCTCTTACAGCCATCTGTTTTTCTCTATTTACATAGCTAGCACCTTATCTTGGTTCAGACCCTATAGACCTCTTTCTTAGACTCATATAAGAACCTCCTGATTAATCTTCCAGACTCCTGTCACTCTTCCACTGTTCATTTTTCACATGATTCCCAAAATAATTTTCCCAAAGAATAATCACATCACTTCATTCCCTTGTTCAAGAAACTTGCTTAGTGGCCTATTGTTTATAGTATAAAATACACATTCTTCAGCTTTGTATTTGAAGCCCCATACTATCTGGTTCCAGCCTAAAATTATTCTCCATTCAGACATACTAGATATATTGGCCCACTTGCTGTTCCCCCATCATGGCATTCCATGTCCTGCCTCTATGCACTTGCACAGGGTGCCTTTCATGCCTAGAATGGACCCACTTTCACCTATGGTTTTATTGATTAAGTAGTTATCATAGTTATGTTTATATGCATATCTTACTTATGCATGCTTCTGAATATACATATTAGTTATGTATGCAATGTGGATTATGGTAGACAAAGGGAATAAAAATACAAAAGTGAAGAGAGCTTTGTCCCTAAGAAGTTTTCAACTTGGGGGGATGAAGAAGTAATAAAATATTCATAGATTGATGAGTACAGGCTAAATACAAAGTGATTTGTTGAGTTTGGGGGCAATAACAACTGACATGCACAGAACCCTGATTCTTCAAAACCTCCTTGGGTGTGATTTAGATATTTTTGTAACTTTTTACCCCCTTTTCTTTACTTTATGACTACTCTCAGCAAGAGTCACATTTCTCCATGTTGCTTTTCATGCTTTCACTCAATCCTTTAATAAGCACTTCTCAAATATTTTTTCTTAGCTTTTCTTCCATTTTAAATCTCTCCTGGAGGCCCTCATTCTTACCTCCCTCCCCTTTGATTGCCAAAGCTCTTGCAGTTTTCTTTGAAGAGAAATTGATATAATCAAATATATCTCAGAGTGGTTACTAGAATTTAATGTGCATATTCACTTTTTGGGAATTCCAGAGCTGTTCCAAGGGCATGATTAGTGTATGTGCTGTTTTGCAAGATGATGGCCTCAGGAAGAAGAATTTAAGGCTATTGCTAAGCTCCCTATATTTCTTAGATGAAACTCTACAAGTTGTTATCCCAACATAACTAAAGAGAGTATAAGCAAATCTGGGAAAATGTGCTCCTTTGTAGTCCCCACCAGAGAGTGCTTCAGGAGTGGTATCCAGCAGACCCTCCAAAGGCAGAGAAGGGAAGGAAAAGGGAATTAGTTTCAGAGGGAAGGGTACTGACCAAGATCAAATTAAAATCTCAGTCATTTCTTTTTGAAGGGTCTAAAGGTGACAGGAAAGTAGATGAGAAAAGTAGGACTGGAATAACCAACAAAAAAAAACATGCCCATTGTATGGAAACACCAGGAAAAAAGTGTACTTTTTGCACTTATCTTTCAGAAGTTTTCTAAATCAATTGCTACAAGGAAAAATGAAACTGCTATGCATGTACTTTAGACATATTTTTGCTTCCACCAATAAAATGTAAGCTACTTAGGACAAGAACTTTGGATCCCCAGCACCTAGAATAGGGTCTAACCTAAAGCAGGAATTTAGTAAATGCTGTTTCATTAATTTATTGCTAAATTGAATTTAGACTCTTTTGAGGACAGAGACAGACAGGGAAAGAAACAGGGCAACAGAAAGATAGAATGAGTCAGAGTCACGGAATCCATAGGAATCATAGCCGGGTCAGAGACAAACAGACAGGGGCAGAGAAACAGAGATACACAGACAGAAAGAAAGAAACAGACTGAGAGATAAAGAGATGGAAAGACAGAGAGAAGCAGAGATAGAGACAGAGAGAAAGAGACCTGCCCATTACAAAATAAGACTGAAAGAAACATTACTTTTTAATTTAGTTTTCACAATGTAATTAGCAATGTTCTTCCAGAATAGAGAGTAGCATGGTAAGACTTTTGTGATCTGTTGCAAAGTAGAAACAGGAAAAATATACAAACCAATGGCAAAAAAGTAAATGAAATAAATTCCAAAGAGTAATAATAATGACCCAAGTTTGGTCCCAAAGAAAAGATGAGAAAAATTACTTCCCTCTTTTTTCCCAAAATAGGGGACCATGTGTGTAGAATGAATATATTGCTAGACTTAGTTAAATGTTAATTATTTTTGTTTAATTTTTTTCCCTCTCTCATTGATTCTTTGGTATAAAAGATGGTTCCTTGGCAGGAAAGAGAACAGAGGGAGAGAAGATAGGTAGATAGATAGATAGATAGATAGATAGATAGATAGATAGAAATAGATAGAAAGATGATGCAAAAGCAAAATAAAATATATTAACATTTTAAAGACACAAATCTTTCAAAATTAGGCTCATGTCATTTTTATGTGTTACTTAAATGGTAGGTCCAAGATTGTTATAGATACAGTATACATGGATTTCAATTCAATAAATATTTTACTACCTGCTAAGTGGAAAACACACTGTGCAAGACATTAAGAATACACAGACAAAAACTGTAAAACAGTCCCTAACCATATACCATATTCACATATAAAGTAATTTGAAAAGTCAAAGAACACCAATGACTCAGGGTGGGGTGGGGTGTTCATTGGTTATTCAGGGAAGGTTTCAAGTTGGAGATACCACTTTGACAAAAGTTATAGATTCAAAGAGGTAGATGAAAAGGAAGTTTATTCAAGATATTAGGAATGAATTGTATAAAGCAAAGATAAAAGATGGAAGTCAAGTTCAAGAAATATTGAGTAGTCCATTTTGTCTGGAGTAAAGAATAGGAGATAAAAAGTAATGTGAAATAAGTATAAGGAATGTTAAGTAGAGGAGTTCTCTAATCAATTTAATTCAATTACTTAAAGGTAAAATTTTGTTTGGTACCTTTGTTTATCCATTCCTCTCTCCATTTAGGCATATCCATCAGCACTGTGTCAAGACACCAAAATGCAATCTCTGATTAGGTGATTCATGACTACCTCCAAGATGAATTGGTTGGATCAAATTCAAAGAAGGATAGACATTGGTGGAAAAGCAACCCTGCTGTAATGCCTATAAAAGGGAGCTAACACAACTCTTGGACCTTTTTCCACTTTTTCCTTTTTCTTCTTCATTGATTTATTCTTCCATAGCACAAAGGCAGCTCCCTCCAAAGAGAACCTAGTAGAGGTGGTAGAGATGGATTTTCTCAAAGAGATGACAATAGAAAGTAAATTGCTAGAGAATTAATAGTTCCTACAGAAGAAAATGGCCAAGGCAGGTATATACTTGTCCCCATGGCCTAAGAAGGAAGTTCACGAACATTGTTTTTAAAGCCTAAACTACTGTGTGGATATAGGAATCATGATTTTGACAGTGTGCTGAAAGTATATAGTGCTCTAGCTTGAGAATGGAGATTTCTTGCGAAGTACTAATCTTAGAGTTGCCTTTTTGGTAACTCTAAGTTCAACTTGGAAGGAAAAGGGATTTTCTGAGTAGTATATCTCTAAGAGAGAAGAGAATTACCACCATGGTAACTTATATTTACATGAAGTAAAATAAAGCCTGTCCTCTACTATCAATGATGAGCAAGCTGCAGCCCATAGGCTAAATGCCTGCTCTTTTGTATAATCTATGAGCTATGAATGATTTTTATATTTAATTATTGTATAACATTATTTAAAAACAGGAAAAAAACATTCTTATCTCGCAGGTTAAAGTACAAAAAGAGGCACAGACATTTGGTCTACAGGAAATCATCAACTGATCCTTTTTTTGATAAATGATATACTTTTTTCTTATTTTTAACTTAATATTTCTGCATACATTTGGAACTATTACATTTTTGGAAATGTAGATATGGACTCTATTGGAGCTATATTTGGAGATTTCTTATAATAATCTCCAGAGAGAGGAAGAGTAATGAAGCAAAAGAGAGAACATGAAGTTTTAGGGAGTCCCCCAAGATCGTACTGAAGCCGTGTGAGTTAAGATCATAGGGGAACCTGTTTCCAAAGGGAAATTAGACATATTGTGGAGAACCTTAACAGGCAACATGAGGAATGTCTGTTCCATCTTATAAGGAAGAGTAAATCACTGAGGGATTGAAATAGGGCAGTTATATGGCTAGATCTATGCCTTAGGAAGATTATTTCATTCAATCTTTGACAAAATCTCTCAAAATCTTTGAGCTCAAGATGATAAGATGTGGACTAGATGTTTATACAGTTACATTATGTAGATTTAGAACTGGCTAATTGACTAGGTCCAAATAATGTTGATAGATATCAGTCTAGAACAGGATTTCTTGGTGGTGTGTGTGTGTATGTTTCTAATAAGGATCCCTTAGACAATCTGGTGAGCCTTTAGACCCCTTAGATCCCTTCTAAGAATAGTATTTAAAATGTATAAAACAAAATGCATCAAACTGCAAAGGAAAATCAATAACATTTAAATAGTTTTCCATTTTTTAAAATAAATCCTTAAACCCCAGATTAAGAACTCTTGATGTAGAGGGAGTTCTTAGTAAGAGATTCATCTTTGGTCCATGTTTAAACCAACATTTTAATTAATAACTTTGATGGATGTGTACACTTTAGGCTTCTCAAATTTGAAAATGATAGGAACCTGGTTAGGACAGTTAGCATTTTGACTTAAAGAAGCAGTATAGAAAAATATCCTGACAAGCTAAAATTATAGTAAATCTAATAAGACGGGATTTAGTGGACTAAATGTAGTCCTATCCTGGAATTCTTTAATCAGCAGAATAACTCCAGCTAAAGTTATACGTCAGTTTGTGAAAAAAAAGACTGAATGACTTAAGCTTCTTTGACTGCTCTTATAAACATGGTGTCCAGGATTAGAGAAGTAATAGCCCTGTCATCTACTTTTCTGCTCAGTCTAAGAGTAGCATATTGTGTTCTATTTTGGGTGTCACATTTAGAAAGAATGTTGACAAAGCAGAACTCATCCAGTGGACTAAGATGTTAAATGGATTGGAGTATATTTCTTGGAAGAAACATGTGGAATACCTGCATATGTTTGGCCTGAAAAAGAGAAGACTTAACATTGCATAACAGCTTTCATCAACTACTTCAAAAACTATTAAAGAGTGGTTAGGTTTCCAGTGAATTGACCCAAAAGCCCTAAGTAAAAATAATAGGTGGCAGAGAGAGATATGAACTTGACACAAAAGGAAAACAGTCTCACATTCTAAGTAGAGATTTCTGAAAGCAAAATGGACTCTCTTTGTGAGGTACCCATCACTAGAAGTTTTCAATAAGAGGCAAAATGACTACTTATAAGAGCTAGGATTCAATCACCAGTATCGGTTGAAATACTTGAAGTCCCATTGAAATTTGACAATTCTATCTAGAGCATCTGAAGAAGATCCCAGTGTCATACTAACTAGCTCTTATAAGACAACTTGCTATGCCCAAGACAATGGAATGGATTCAGAGTAGAGTGAGAACTTGGAGGTATTAATCAATAACATATGGGCTCATTCACCTTTGGTGTTCACCTTCAACCAATGCTCACCTGTGGCTCCAAGAAGCTATCACAGGCACAGTGGCCACACCCTGATAAAACCATCTTGGCAGGTGAGTTAAACCAGGTTGAGAGTAACTGACAGTGTCCAAACCTTTTGGTGAATTAGGGAGATGTCTACTGCAAGCATGTGAAGACTTCCCCTGGTAGAATGGGGAGATGAGGACAATTTGTTCCAATGAACATGAAGGCAACTGAAACAGGTCCAGTGGAGCACTCAGAGCTTGGTCAAACATCAAAGACACCAAGGTCATCCACTGCATCCACAGGCCATAACCAGTCACCTTGACTTTTGTCTTGCCACTGGACTCTGATGATTCTGGGGGTGAGAGTGAGGCTGATGACTTTGTGCAACTCTATCTCACTTAAATCCAATTCACATACAAGTCAAGACACTACCCATGATGCCACAGAGTGAACATCTTCAAAAACAGAGGAAGAGGAAGAAGATAAAGACAAATAAAGAGAAGGAGGAGGAGGAAGAGGAAGAGGAGAAGGAAGAGAAGAAGAAGAAGAAGAAGAAGAAGAAGAAGAAGAAGAAGAAGAACTACTTCTGGCACCAAAGTGGCAGAAAAAATGAGATGCCATCAAAGAGGTACTTAGAGAAAAGAGTTCCTATTGCCTACACACATGTACACACACACACACACACACACACACACACACACACTGTAAGTCATAATCATTCCCCTTTATTTTTATACCTGCCTACACACATGTACACACACACACACACACACACACACACACACACTGTAAGTCATAATCATTCCCCTTTATTTTTATACCTTAAAGTACAGAGATTAAATCAGGAATAATGATATAAAGAGAAAAATAATGCATCCCTAAAGTGGGAGAGGAGTAAGGTGGCATAATGTACAGAGTGTGAGGCTCAGACTCTGAAAGTTATTTGTTCAAATTCTCCCTCTGATAGGTACTATTTGTTTACTCTTTCATTAGGTTCATTGATTAGGTTTCATCTCTCAGCTGCAGTTTCATCTGTAAAAGGAAAATTAATAGCAACTGCCTCACATGTAAAACATTTTATAAACTTTAATATGTCATATAAATGCTACCATTATTAATATTAATATTTATTCTACCTAGCTTATGGGATCATTCAAAGAAAAAATATTTTGTATCCATAAATGAGAGCTTCTTAAAATAGAGATACACACCTACATACATGATAACTATACAACTCTAACAAATACAGGATATAAGTTCATCATAAAGAAACATCATCATAAAAGTAATTGGCATTTATATTAATCCCATGTCTTTAATTTTAAAAAAGAGTATAAAAGTAAAATATATATGTTTATCCTTCTTACTAAAATGAATGAAGAAGAGGAAGCCAAGTTTAATTTGTATCTTTAAAATTAAGTGTAAGTGGACTCTGGGATCAGAGTGCTGGTCTAGTAAGTTTTATTCTGGTCAGAACATAAATCTTATTACTCGCTCTCAGCTGAACACAGCTCAGCAAGCAGCAATCTTTGATGACACATGCTGATTTTGGAAAGGAAACACAATATCTAATTAAAGGAAGCAGAACAATAAAAATGAAGCAAAATTCAATTGTAAGGGTGATTAGAGACATATACAAGTAGAATCAAGGGGCAAGTTCTCCTGATGTTTGAATAGAAACAAAAACAGAAAAAAATCATTTTTTTGAAGAGGTAGTACAAGTCTGAAGTATTGTCAGATGTAATAATGCTTTAGTGTCAGAGGCTGATGAATTATGTGAACATCTTGAGAGGAAAATCAAATTTGAGAAATCACCCTATGTGAATGGCTATCTTTTTCCCAGGCTCTCTACTGCTGGTAATGATCCAGTAATTGCTAGTGCCCTGCCTCTTAAACTACCTTGTATTTAGCTACCTCATATTTATTCTGCATATACCTATATATGTACTTATCATGTCCCTTGTTAGGACATAAAATTCCTTTTGAGTAGGTATTGTTTCATGCTTTGTGTTTGATCTTCAGAACCTAACACAGTGTCTGGTACATAATGTATGCTTGATAAATGTTTGTTGATTTGTGTATGATCCTACAGTCACAGAAAAAACTGAAGTTTGACCACAAGTCCTTTCCACACTGGGCATGGAATGAGAGAATTTTTGCCTTGCAGCTAAAGACACTGCTTGAAGAGCCTGATGCATTCAATGACTCCCCCTCTGAGAGGTTTCCTGAAGCATATCCCTCATCTTTCATGACTGCTCTACAGGTTAGGGTATCATTTGATTTCATTTTTTAAAACACCCTATTTCCATTCATCTATTCAATTTCCATTCATCTACTATTGTCCATATTTTCCTTACTGGAATATCCATAGATATTTAAATTGCTTAAGGTGCATCAGAGGAGAAGAACTAAAGAGTTATGACAGTAGCCCTGCTTGACCCAAAGAAGAGGACTAGAGCAAAAGGTAGAAATTTAAATAAGGAAAATTTAGCCCTATATAATGAAGAATTCCCAAAAGAATTAGAGTTCCAAAAGTGAAATGAGCTCCCTGGGGTAATAGTGGCTGCCCCTACACTAGAGGTCTTCAAATGCAGAAGACATATCACCCAAAACCATGAAGTTATGGCTCTGACAAGTATCCAAAACTTTCAGAGATGGCCTGATGCACGCAATGTATGATGAAACTCTTAACTTTTGTGTTTGGACACTAATTTGAATTAGCTCTCTAAACAGCTACATCACCCTGTTGGCTTGTTTTTAGCCTAAAAACAACCAAAATCACCAGTTTTGGTTTTGGTTTTTTTCACACAAACTTCTGTCCTTTTGGGCTTACCCATCCCATACTTGTAAAGGACAATGATCTCAGAATCATTCCAGCTAAGTTTTACTTTAGTGGTTTGCAGCCAGCCTGTATTATTCATTATATTAACATTATTATGTATTACAATTTATTAGTATAAGCCATTTTGGTTAGGGAGCAATCTGTATTATTAAAAGTATCCAGATAAATGATTTATTTCCCTATCTTTGGATAATTTTTAGTTATATAGACTCTCTCATCACTCAACAATATGAAAGTGAACAGGAATGAAGTCATTGCACTCAGATTCGAAAAATCAATGTGGTATGAACAGAATAAGAGGGTCCATGACAATAGTTTGTATGGAAAAGAACTGACAAACTTTAGGAGGGATGGAAGGAACAAGCACTTATTACATGCCTACTGTGTGCCAGACACTATGTTAAGCACTTAAACAATATTAGTTCATTTGATCTTCACAACTCTGGGTACTACTATTGCCCCCATTTTATAGTTGAGGAAACTGAGGCCAATAGAAGTGAAGTGACTTGGCCAGGGTAACATATCTAGAAAGTGTCTGAAGCCAAAATGCAACTTAACATATTCTAAAAATCAAGCCTAATCATCAAGACCTTCAACAAAATAGGTTTTTGAGGCATTCTTGAAAAAGAAACCAGAGAATGGAACATTTGATCATAAACAAGGTGATACAGTTCTGAGCTAAGGTAATGCTTTTATAAGTGGAGGGAAAAAGTGTGTAAAAGAGGCAGAGATAGAAATAATGATATTTAGCAACCACTTGGAAGTGTATGCTGAAAGTAAGAAGTGGAGGCTATGAACCTTTGAAACAGAAAGGCCTTTCTAGCAATAGGGAGTTTAGAAGAAGGGTGGATGCAAAGTATGGGGAAGATAATGAGTCATGTTTTAGATAATTTGAGTTTTATAAGTCTATGTGGCATGCAGTTAGAAGTGTCCAATAGGCTTTTTGTGATTTGGGATTGATCCTCAGGAAAAAAAAGACTAGGGCTGGAAATATAGATTGGGGATTCATGTCTATGATGAAGTTATTTAATTCATAAGAGTTAGGAAATTGTCAAATGAGATAGTAAAGTGAAAAAAATGTAAAAGAGCCAGGAAGACAGAACATTGGTGTATATGCACCTGTAAGTGGATGATGAATCAAAAAATTGAATAGGAGAATAATAAAAGTATGATGACTGAGATAGCAACATCATGAAAAGTCACAGACAAAACAGGAAAAGGTATGCTCAACAGTGTCAAATGCTGCAAAGATGTCAAGTAGGATGAAGATTAAGAAGAAGAGGCCATTAAATTTGGAGATTAACAAATGTTGGTAAATTTGGAGGGAGAAGTTTCAGGTGAATGAAGGGGTTGGAAGCCAGACTGCAGGAGGTTAAGAGTAGAGGAAGGCAAAAATGAAAGAAAGCAGTCGTTATTCTAACAACTAAAACTCATAAATCAATATTTTGGTGAGGTTTATGGGGGAGGCATTATGTATTTGATCTGCAGAGAGGAAGTAAAATTTTGAATATGAGTTTTACATCAAATTTATTGTGCTGTACTAATGTTCTTAATACTAGAAGGTTGAGATTTTCACACTTGAGATATGGAAAAATCTTCAATTTGGGGAAAGAGTTTTAAAAACCATTTAATTCTCATCATCATGCAAATGTAATTCTGAGTGTCAAGAATTTGATATACTAACAGAATCCAAGGAAGTAACTAAAGGTAACAATTATTGAGGAAGCCTGGAGGTGAGACTGGGGAATAGTATACAAAAGAAAGTCAGAGTTTTCCAAAGAAAGGTTAAATGTATTATAGCTTCTCTCCAACCCCTAAGATTACTTTTATGCTCTTAAATTAATATTTATAGTTTCCACTTTACAAATGGCCTAAATCTAGCTAGCATGCTGTAATTAAATGAAATCCACTTTTTAAGGTGACTAATGCACTGATTCTCTCTAGCCAAAATATTATGGAACTTAGTAGGAAATTAGCATAAAATACTGTACTGCCCTATAATGGACTGGAAGTCTAAAGGGGACTCTTTGACATCATGACCCACATAAATAATAGAGGAAAAGACTTTTGAGATGAAATATTGTATTTTCAGTCTAAATCTTAACCTTGGAACATCCTAATAGATAAATTGTTGAAGATGAAGGGGCTAAACTTTTTGTCATACGGAAAATCTTGTAAAAGGTTACCATTCATTACTTTCTATGGGGGTATTTTTGCCACCCCATAAAATATGAGAAAATAAAATACTTTAACCTTGAAAACTAGACACCCATTTATAAGCCAAAGTTGAACAAATATGGGGCAACTGGGTGGTGCAGTGAGTAGAGCGCCGGACCTGGAGTCAGGAGGACCTCAGTTCAAATCTAAGCTCTGACACTTGACACATTTACTAGCTGTGTGACCTTGAGCAAGTCACTTAACCCCAATTGCCCTGCCCTCCCCCTCAAAAAAAGTTGAACAAATAACTTTCTTAGAGGAGATTGCACCTGTAATACAGTTTTGTAATGACAGTGTTCCCTGTTTGTGTAGATATAGTCAAAGTATAAGCAAGAACTCAACAACAGAAAGGAAATTTGGTGAAGGAAACTAGTGAACGTTTAGGCTAAAGTACTTCATTAAAATATATGTTATTTTTGTGTCTTGTATCCCCAACTGGTTTTTAAATTCCTTGAGGGGAGTTATGTGCCATACACATCTTTGTTTCCCCACATCATCTACCACAGATTAGTCATTCAACACAAAATTGTTGGAGCCAAATGTGGGTTGAATTGGTCTATGGTGCCAGTCCATGGAACATTTGCAGATTTTTCCTACTTGCTTCAGGATGACCATATGGGAGTTTGGGGGTCTGCTTCTGGCCTTGGGAGATTTAGTGCTGAATGGCTTACATTTTGAGATAATGAAAATTCCTTTACTAACCTCTAAACAGGAAGTGCTGAAGATGCAATGTATCTTTAAGAGGGATAGTTTCCTTACATCTCCTCTTCTGACTTCAAATTCTGGCAGGACTATTTCATGTAGCTTTTTATTAGTGTGGAAGAAGGGTTGGCTTGCCCTACTCCCCACCCAGGCTTCTATGAAGCCATGAGCACATAACAACTAAAACATGTTTCCTAGGCAAGTCTGATACTGAGTTTCAGGCATCACCTTTTGTGACTATTCTTTCCTGATCATATGTGAATGAGTTTTTAATGTTAGACAATTATGTGCAAATTTGAATATGACTTTGTTGGTTCAAGAAGTCTGGTAGTCCATAGGGTCCAATTTATAGCAAGCCAGTTTTCTTTATCTAATAAGATGACCACCAGAATTATAATAACCAAATTAATTTGGATAATACAGAAATGAGGTGAACTGTAGTATGTCTATTCAGTGATCCCACAAACTATGTTCTGATGAAATTAAAAAATTAACCTCTGAAGAGATTGTTATCAGTTAGTTAATTCATTGAACACATAAGTTAACTTAGTTAATCCTATTTTAAAATATTCATTAATGCTATGTCCTTTGTGTTATTTATTGTTTCTTTCATCTATAGAAATTAAATACTTTCACCTAACCTATTTCATAGTGTATTATAAACTGAAAACTTTTTCTCTTCCCTTGTTTAGGAAGATCTTTGAAATGAACCACTAAAATTAAAATTTTAGAACACTGGAATGAAGGTTTAATGAGCAGAAAAGATTGTGAGAAATCAAGCCTATCTACCCCAACTCTTTTGCTGTCCACTCTAAGTCCAGGCCACATGCAGTAGACCTTAAGGAAAAAGGAGTAGAGTCAAAGTCCCAGCCCCCTAGGCCCAGCAGAAATATCTCAATATGAGATGATCATAGCATATAGATCAAGAATGGAAAGGAACCTTAGAATTAACCTTGTATAACCTCTTTATTTTAAATAAAAATGAGGAACCTAAGGCCCTAAAATATTAAGGGTCCTGTCCAAAGCAATACATGTAGCAACAGAAGTGTTGGGATTAAAATTTTGATCCTCTGACTCAAAATGTAAAATTCTTTCCAGGATCTTGTTGATTGATGGTTTATTTAGAGGAAAATATGTCCACCTTTCTTTTTCTAAAGTAGAATAAGTTACCAGTGAATATTTACTTTTTTCAGCAAAAGTTTCTAAAATACTCTGTATTGACATGGATCAGACAGATGAATGTATTTTTAAGACTTTGTCTAAATCTGCCTAAATGGTATGAAAAATCTATTAAAGAGGATTAAAGGAAGGATACTTGACCTTCTGGTCCTGGAAAGTTAAAGTATTCTAAATTGGTGTTTATAGAACTAAGCTCCCCCTAAAGCAAAATATCTGAGTACTTCAAAGGTTTATTTATACATGCTAATGGCTACATAGGTCACGCATGACTGAACTCTGGAAATTTTAAAACATCGATTAAAAGGTATAGAATTTCACCATATATCATGAAAGGATGACATTCTATCACTTACTAGTATTAAAATTATACACAAACACACAAACATACACACGTTTGTGCATATATATATATATATATATATATATATATATATAAAATTTAAATTGAGGAATTATTAAAACTTTCAAAAGTAGCCTTTTTTCTCTTTTTGTCCATAGAGAAGTCTTTTAAAATGTTGCTAGTCAACAATTAAACAAAAATATTCACAATGCTAGACACTGGGTTGGCAAAGATAGATTTAACATAGGAAGAAATCTTCTGCTAGAGAGCTTACTTTTAGCTTGTGATGAGAGAGGAGTAGAGTTGAGGAACATATCATGTAGCAGACTGCATTTGAACTTGGACTAAGAAGAATGGGGCAGGTGGAGATGAGTGAAGTGGTGACAAAGTTGAGTGTAAGTCCCTTCTAGCCATGGGGGGATGATGTAAAAAAAAGTAAAACATAAACAGAGGAGAGAGAGAGAGAGAGAGAGAGAGAGAGAGAGAACCTGAGAACCTGAGCTTACTTGGAACTAGTATACATGAAGGCAAGCAGAAAAGTTATGTTTTCATTAGTTTTAACTATGCTGCTATCTAGTACATAGACAAAAACTATATATATGTTTGTGTGTGTTTGCATTATATACTAAAACACACACATAGGGTTACATATGTTAATATCTATAGCAATATATGTGATGCAGCATAATGGGATAGATAAAGGACAGGCTTCAAAATCAGGAAGACCAAGGTTCAAGTCCCATCTCTGATACATACTACATCTATGACCCTAGTTAAATTATTTAAGTTCCCTCAAGCAACTTTCTAAGATGGCACAATGAAAAGAGGGATGCACCCGAGCTCCTTCACCAAATTCTTTCAGATATTTCTTTAAAAAGTGAATCTGAACAAATTTAAGAGTGGTAAAATTCACTAGGAGACAGAGTGTGGCAGATTTCTGGTACAGGAGAGTCCAGAAGGTCGACGTGAAAGATCTGTTGCTCCAGATTTGAAGAGCGCAGAATGTATTGGTCTACACTTGACCATAGTGGAGTGATAGTGGACCCTGGTGGATTGAATCACCAGTGGCAGTGGTGATTCCCAAACCTGTCAGCACAGGATGAGAGTTTGTCATATCAAGACGAAAGAGAAGCACAGGGCTTCTGGCAGTGGCAGCAGCTACTCCTGGGGCTATCAGCCTACAGACTAAATATTTGCAAGTCACCTACTTGAAATTCTGGGAGCCAAGAAGGCTGAGTAAGCTGTAAGCACTCTCATCCCCTGCCCTTGTTGACCTTGAAAAACCCAGACAATATTACCCCAGGAAAAATCCTGGAATAGTGGAACCAACAGAATGGGTACAGCAGTCTTTTAGCTCTAGAGGCTAGGGAGATGAACAGGAAGGGTCTCTCTTGCTGTGGCTCAAGGGGTCCAGTGAAGGACTGGAGACATCCCAGCAAAGCCCACCTCAGCAGACCAGCAGGAGATACTGAGCCTCAGGGGAGTGGAGCCAGCAAAGGCCAACACCAGGGCCCCAGGTGTGCTTTGGCACAGCCAGGGATGTTGGCAGACACCAGCACAGACAGTGGCTAAGGATAGCTGTGCTCTAACACAGCCCTAGGGGAAGAGACTTCCAGCAGCCAGAACAACCCTCTACCACACCCCATGCTGTGAGCTTCAGAGTAACCACAGAAAGACATCACCTGGCCTCAACCTTGGCACACACCAGCCAGATCCAGTCAGTACAAGGTCAACTGCAACATTATAGCTTCTAGCTGACAGAATCAGAGGCCACAGCACACAAAGCCTGTAACCATGCCCCTACCACCCAGCACGAGAAGCATGGGACTAAGCCCCCTGTGCCCCAGAAGCAGAGATCCACTTTAAAAGCCAGAAAAGAGGCAATCACAATGAAGAAGCAAACTAGAAAGGCAAAGACCATAGAATCTTACTATGGTAATGGGAAAGATCAAAATATGAATTCAGAAGAGGACAGCAATGACACTGTACCTACATCTTAAACCTCAAAAGAGAATATGAACTGGTCTCAAACTGAGAAAGCCTTCTTGGAAGAGCTCAAGGAGGACTTTGAAAGCCAAATTAGAGAGTTAAAAAAAAACTGATCAATTCTTTTAAGAATACAATGGACAAAATAGAAAAAAATTCACTCAGGAGAAAAAATCTTTAAAAAGTAAAATTAGTGAATGGATAAAGAAGCACAGAACCTAAATGGAGAAAATAACTCCTTGAAAAGTAAAATTGGCCACATGGAAAAGGAGGCACAAAAATGAACTGAAAAAAAGTAATCAGCATGTGGAATCTAATGACTCAATGAGAGATCAAATATCAGTCAAACAAAATCTAAAGAATGAAAAAAATAGGAGAAAATGTAAATGTAAAAAATCTCATTACAAAACAACTGACCTGGAAAATATATCCAGGAGAAATAATCTAAGAATTATTGGTCTACCAGAAAGCCATGATGAAAAAAGAGCCTGGACATTATCTTCCAAGAAATCACTCAGGAAAATTCCTCAAGGTACTGGAACCAGAGGGCAAAATAGTCATCCAAAGAATCCACTGAACACCTCCTGAAAGAAATGCCAAATTGAAAACTCCCAGAAATGTTGTAGGCAAATTCCAGAATTATCAGGTCAAAGAGAAAATCCCGCAAAGCCAGAAAAAAACAATTCAAATACCGTGGAACTACAGTAAGGATCACACAGGACCTTGCAGCTTCTAAATTAAAAGATCTGAGGTTTTGGAATATGATATTCTACAAGAAAAGGGGCTTGGACTACAACCAAGGATCAACTACCCAGAAAAATTGAGCATAATGTTTCAGGCAAAGAGATGGACATCCAACGAAACTAGAGACTTCCAGGGCTTCCTGATGAAAAATTCAGAACTCAATGGAAAATTTGATCTTAAATACAAGCATTAAGAGAGGCATGAAAAGGTAAACAGGAAAAAAAAAACATTATTCAATAAGGGCAAATTGCTTACATCCATATATGGGAGGATGATACTTGTTAATCTTGAGAATGACATCTTTATTACAACATTTAAAATGGATATACATAGACAAGAGGGTGTGGGTATAAATTAACAGAAGTCATGAAAAAATGTAATTCAGGGGTGCAAAGGTATTATAATGGCAGAAAAGGAAAGGAGGAGGCGGAAAAGTGTAAATTACATCAAATGAAGAAGCATAAAAATGCATTATAGTAGAGGGTAAGAAGAGAGGGAGAAGAGCATCAGATTTGGTTCAAGGAGGGAATAACATACTCTGAAAGTATAAAAATCTAACTTGCCCTACAGGCAGTAGGAGGGGACAAGGGAAAGAAAATGGAGGGAAGAAGTAGTAAGGGAAAAGGGTAAGGAAAGGGAGGGTGGCTAATAGGGAAGGAAAATTGAGGGAGGCAGTGGTCAAAAGCAAAATTCTTTTGAGGAGGGGAAGGGAGAAGGAAGAAATAAAAGCATAAAGGTGGGAGATAGGATGGAGAGAAAGACACAGATAGTAATCATAACTGTGAAAGTGAAAGGTATGAACTCTCTCATAAAATGGAGGGAGATAGCAGAATGGATTAAAAACCATAATCCTACAATATTTTGTTGACAAGAAACACATTTGAAACAGAGGGATACACATAGGGTAAAGGTAAAAGGCTGGAGTAGAATGCATTATGCTTCAGCTGAAATTTAAAAAAGGCAGGGGTACAAATCCTAATCTCAGACAAAGCAAAAGCAAAGATAGATCTAATTAAAGAGATAAGGAAGGAAACTATGTCCTGCTAAAAGGCACCATAGACAATGAAGTAATATCATTACCAAACATATATGTACCAAGTGGTATAGCATCCAGATTCTTAGATGAGATGTTAAGGGAGTTATAGGAAGAAAAACAGAGGGAAACTATTCTAGTGGGGGACCTCAAACTGAACTTGATAATTCTAACCTCAAAATAAACAAGAAAGAAGTTAAGGAGGTGAACAGAATTTTAGAGAAGGTAGATATGATAGATCTCTGGAGAAAACTGAATGGGGATGGAAAGGATTATGCCTTTTTCTCAGTGGTACATGGCACATACACAAAAATTAAATATTTACTAGGGCATAAACACCTCACAATCCAGTGTAGAAAGGCAGAAATAGTCAATGCATCCTTTTCAGAACATGATGCAATAAAAATTATATGTAATAAAGAACCATGGAAATATATCTAAAAATTAATTGGAAATCAAATAATCTAATCCTAAAGAATGAGTGGGTCAAGCAACAAATCATAAAAACAATCAATAACTTCATTCAAGAGAATGAAATAATAAGATGATATACTAAAACTTATGGGATGCAGTAAAAGTGGTTCTTAGGGGAAGTTTTATATCTCTAAATGCTTACATGAATAAAATAGAGAAAAAGGAGATCAATGAATTAGGCATGCAACTGAAAAACCTAGAAAAAGAACAAATTGAAAATCCCCAAATAAATACCAAATTAGAAACACTGAAAACCAAGGGTGAGATTAATAAAATTGAAATCAAGAAAACTACTGAACTAATAAATAAAACTAAGAGCTGGTTTTATGAAAAAAAAAACAATAAAACTGATAAACCTTTGGTTAATTTGATTTTACAAAAAAGAAAACTGATTATCATTATCAAAAATTAAAAACCTGTGTTCACCTCCAATGAAGAGGAAATTAAAACAATAATTAGGAATTATTTTGACCAATTGTATGCAGATAAATTTGATAATCTTAGTGAAATGGATGAATATTTACAAAAAATATAAATTGCCTAGTTTAACAGAAGAGGAAGTAAAATACTTAAGTAACCCCATCTGAGAAAAAGAAATTGAACAAGGCATCAAAGAACTCCCTAGGAATAAATCTACAGGGCCAGTTGGATTTACCTGTGAATTCTATCATATATTTAAAGAACAATTAATTCCAATACTATATAGACTATTTGGGAAAAACATTGGTGAAAAACGAGTCCTACCAAATTCTTTTTAGGATACAGATATGGAACTGATACCTAAACCCTCAAGAGCCAAAACAGAAAGAAAATATAGACTAATTTTCCTAATGAATATAGATGCAAAATTTTTTAATAAAATATTAGCAGAAAGACTACAACAACTTATCACAAGAATAATACACTTTGATAAGGTAGAATTTATACCAGAAATGCAACACTGGTTCAACATTATGAAAACCATCAGCATAATTTATCATATCAAAAACAAAACTAGCAGAAAACTTATGATTATCTCAATAGATGCAGAAAACACTTTTGACAAAATATAGCATCCATTCCTACTGAAAACACTGGAGAGTATAGGAATAAATGGAGCCTTCCTTAAAATGATAAGTAGAATCTACCTAAAACCATGAGCAAGCATTATATGTAATGGGGATAAGCTAGATGCATTTCCAATAAGATCAGGGGTGAAACAAGGATGTCCATTATCGCCACTGTTATTCAATATGGAACTAGAAATGGTAGCTGTAGCAATAACAGAAGAAAAAGAAATTGCAATAATTAGTATAGTCAAAGAAGAAACTAAGTTATCACTCCTTGCAGATGATATGATGATATACTTAGAGTTCTAGAGAATCAAGTAAAAAACTACATGAAATAATAAACATTAGAAAACTTGCAGGATGTAAATAAACCCACATAAATCATCTGCTTTCCTATATATCACTAACAAAGCCCAAAAGCAAGACATAGAAAGAGAAGTTCCATTTAAAGTTAATGCAGACTTTATAAAATATTTGGAAGTCTACCTGCCAGAACAAACCCAGGGACTGTATGCACACAATTACAAAATACTTTTCATATAAATAAAGTCAGATCTAAATAATTGGAAAAAACATAAGTTGCTCATAGGTAAGCCATGCTAATATAATAAAAATGACAATTCTACCTCAATTAATTTGATTATGTAATTATATATACATATATAATTTATATAAGTTATATATTATACATGTTATATATACATGTGTGTATGTGTATATATGTGTATATATATATAAGTTATACATGTTATATATACATGTGTGTATGTGTATATATGTGTATATATATATAATTGCCATACAAATCAAACTACCAAAAATTATTTTAAAGAGTGAGAAAAAATAATATTGAAATTCATCTGTAAGAACAAAAGGTCCAGAATATCAAGGGAAATAGTGAAAAGAAATGCTAGAGAAGGTGGTCTAGCCATACCAGATCTTAAATTGTATTATAAAGCAGCTATCATCAAAACCACTTGGTACTGGCTAAGAAATACAGGAATAGATCAGTGGAATAGGTTAAGTACACAAGACAGTAGTCAATGATGACAGCAATCTACTGTTTGATAAACCCAAAGACCCCAGCTGCAGGGATAAGAACTTGCTTTTTGACAAAAACTTCTGAGAAAACTGGAAAATAGTATGGCAGAAAATGGGCATAGACCAGAATGAAGTCCAAATGATGCAATACCAATGTAACTAGCAGCTGCTGTGGAGGTGTAAGACCAACAACATGAGGGCACAGGGGGGCTGTGACCACAGGTTCTTCGATCTGCTTTTCTAAGGAAAGCAACTTTAAGAGGTTTACAATATCACTTTAATTAAACATACACATATCATTCACTGAGCTCAGGGGGATAAGTCAGCACCTTGAACTTCAGTGAAAACACAAACAGAAATTACAAGCAAGAATTATATAAACAGAGCAAATAACACAAATCAGCAGATAGGGTTTCTGTCTGTTCACAGCAATACACACATAGTTACCAGAGAGAGAAGCACCAATATCTGGGATTTCATAGCTGGGGGGCCTCCTTAAGGTCTACCCAGAGTCTTGTCTGGCCAAATCACACTAACACTCTTCCAATGAGTGAGCCCCCAAGCAAAATGCTAACCTCATAATACACACACACACACACACACACACACACACACACACACACATATATATATATACATATATATGTATATATGTATATATACATGTATGTGTGTGTGTGTGTGTGTGTGTGTATACACACACATTTCTTCAGGGTCAGTGGGCATCATAACCATGGGACTCAAACTCATATGACTTAGGCTTCCTTGTGACTTAAACATGTCATCAAAGACTCTTAATTCACTCAAAGGCAAGGCTCAATCAAAAGCATTTGGTTTCCTTATTGATGAGTAGCATTCCGGAAGAAAAAACAGTGAAAAGTCCCACTTTGCTTGCCATTACCTTTCCATCCCTCCAAGATCCTTGGCCTTATAACCTAAATAGCCATGGATACTGTAACAAATAGAGGCACTATACTTTGTGATCCCATCGTGTAATAACTTATTGGTAAGGTGGCCACACAATCTTAAATAAAATCTATCATTTGGTGTATCGTATAGCATTTCTCAGAATACCCACACAGCATATGTCATTTTTCAATAAACTGAACCATAACATTGATAGCAACATCTTTAAGCAAAACATCATTCAGTAGCATTACCCAAAATACTTGTTTACACAAGCAGGGGGTCCCAGGCCAGGATCTTCTATAGCACAACATATCATCCATAAGGGGTAGCAGAAAATATAAACACCATCCACCCCTAGGTCAAAGCAAGTTACTATCAGCTCAGTCAATACAGAATGTCCAAATAAAGTCCCCTTTCATTTTTACTCCAAACCCTATGGTTCCTTCTCCAAGTTCCAAATGCTCCCAGCTCTTGCCTAGGTTCACACACAAGCAGCTCTCCATTCTAGCTCTCACCTCACCAAAGTTGGCAGGCAGGCAGTTCTCTGCTCCTCTGAGCTCTCTGAGGCTCCTCTGCACTCACAGAAGGTATCCTCTGTGCTCTCAGAAGGTCTTCTCTATGCTCTTCGAGGACTTTTCTCGATCCTGCTCCTTGGCTCCACAGAATCATAGCTACCACAATTGGGAAATAATAATCCCAGCCCCCATACTTTCCTTTTACTTTGCAGATCTTCCCAGACTATGCCACTTTGTAACAACAATGTGACTTGCAGCTGCTGTAGAGGTGTAAAACCAACAACAACAGCACACAAGAGGGCAACTAGTGCACAAGTTAGCACAAGTTTTTTGATCTGCTTTTCTAAGGCAAGCAACTTTAAGGGGTTTACAACCTCACTTGAATTAAACTTACATATACCATTCACTGAGCTCAGGGGGTTAAGTCAGCACCTTGAACTTCAGAGAAAACACAAACAGAAATTACAAGCAAGAATTATATAAACAGAGCAAATAACACAAATCGGCAGATAGGGCTTCTGTCTGTCCATTGAAATATAGACATAGTTACCAGAGAGAGAAGCACCAATATCTGGGATTTCAAAGCTGGGGGCCTCCTTAAGGGCTACCCAGAGTCTTGTCTGGCCAAATCACACTAACACTCTTCCAGTGAGTGAGTCCTCAAGCAAAATGCTAACCTCAGAGTATATATACACTTCTTCAGGGTCAGAGGGCATCACAACCAAGGGACTCAAACTCATGTGATTTAGGCCTTCTTCTCACTTAAGTACATCATCAAAGACTCTTGATTCAATCAAAGACAAGGCTTAATCAAAGGCACTTGGTTGCCTTAGTGCTGAGAGGCACTCCAAAAGAAAAAAAAACATCAAAAAGTCCCACTTTGCTCACCATTACAAATGGGTACACAATCTAGTTATAAAAGCTGACACAATAAACAAATTAGAGGAGCAAGAAATAGTTTATCTGTCAAATACATGGGGAGTGGAGAAGTTTATGACCAAACAAGAGACAGAGAACATTATGAAATGTAAAATGGACAATTTTGCTTGCATTAAATTGAAAAGATTTTGCACAGACAAAGCCAATGCAACCAAGATTAGGAGGGAAGCAGAAAACTGGGAAAGAATTTTTACAACTAGTGTCTCTGATAAAGGACTCATTTCTAAAATATATGGAGAACCGAGTTAAATTTACAAAAATACAAGTCGTTCCCCAAATGATAAATGGTCAAAGGATATGAACAGGTAGTTTTCAGAGGAAGACATTAAAGCTATCTATAGTCATATGAAAAAATGCTCTAAATCACTATTGATTAGAGAGATACAAATCAAAACAACTCTGAGGTAACACATCACACCTACCAGACTGGCTAACATGACAAAACAGGAAAGTGAAAAATGCTGGAGAAGGTGTGGGAAAGTTGGAACACTAATTTGTTGTTGGTGGATCTGTGAGCTGATCCAACCATTCTGGAGAGTAATTTGGAACTACGCCCAAAGGGCTATAAAAATGTGCATACCTTTTGATCCAGATATAGTGCTTCTAGGGCTGTATCCCAAGGAGATCATAAAAATGGGGAAAGGTCCCACATGTACAAAAATATTTATAGTTGCTCTTGTTGTGGTGGCCAAGAACTGAAAATCGAGGGGATGCTCATCAATTGGGGAATGGCTGAACAACTTGTGGAATATGAATGTAATGGCATACTATTGTGCTATAAGCAATGATGAGCTGGTGGACTTTGGGAAAACCCGGAAAAGATTTATAAGATCTGATGTTGAATGAAGTGAGCAGAACCAGGAGCACTTTGTACACAGAAACAGCCACACTGTGTGAGGGCTAATTTTGATAGACTTAGACCTTCACAGAAATTTAAGGACCTAAAACTTTTCCAAAGGACTCATGTTCGAAAATGCCATCCACATCCAGAGAAAGAACTATGGAGTTGGGATGGAGAGTGGAGCAGACTCTTTTCTATTTTGTTTTGCTTTTTTTTTCTCATGGTTTCTCCCATTAGTTATAACTCTTCTATCCAGTATGACTAGTGGGCAAATGTGTTAAATAGGTATGTATGTGTAGAGTACATATTGGATTGTGTGTTGTCTTGGTGAGGGAGTAGAAAGGGAGGGGAAGAAAATTTAAAACTTATGGAAATGAATGAGTAAAACTTAAAATAAGTAAATATAAATAGAAAACAGATACTACTATGCCTTGTTTAAAAAAAAAGCTTTTTCTTACTTGGAGTTCCTTATATCAAGGAGGTTATAAGTTCATTGTGAAAGATAGATAGACAGGGGTACGCACAGAGTGTACAAAGTGGCATAATCATAAAGTACTAGACTGGAGACTGGGAAGAAAGTTCACATCCTACCTTAGTCACTCACTGGTTGTGTAAACAATTTAGTAATTTTCTCTGAGTCTCAGCTTCTTCACCTTTAATATCACCTATCTCATAACCCTATTGTGATGATCAAATGAGATAACATGAAAAGTGCTTTGAAAATCTGAAAGTTCTTAGTTATTATCATCATCAACACCATCATATCATTGTCATTTCATTATACTTTTTGTCAAGAGATTATAAATTCACTGTGCTGGGCTGGGGCACTTCAAATAGGGATAGTGATGCACTCTAAATCCATAGGCTCAAACATGTGCTCTGGCTCGTGACTGAAGGACTTGTGTTTTGTGATGATCCAACCATCTCTCATTAGAACCAATGACTAGGAAACTGTATCAAAGAAGACAGGTGACTAAGGACTCAGAACTAAATCCAGGGGATGGAGTAGCCAATTTCACAGGATATGTCCAGTCCATGAAATTATGGAGAATCTTTGATGATACCTGCCTTAACACATTTAACTGGACAGTCAGTGTTTTGTAGTAGAAAGAATTAGACTTGTGTTCAAGTACCATTACTTACCCTTACTGGGTGAGTGATGATAAAATGGTCACTAACCTCTGAAACTTAGTTTCTTCATATGTGTGTGTGTTTGTGTGTGTGTATGTTTGTTAATAATTGTTGTGTTACCTGGCTCATAGGGTTGTTATAACTATCGGGTAGGTAGAGACTTTTGTTCTGTTTTGTATCCTTAGTACCTAGAACAGAGCCTGGCACATAAGTTTCTTCATTGATTAGCCATGTTAAAAACTAAATAAATGTCAAATATTATTACATATTAAATTAAAATCTTAGCAATTTGAATTTCTTACATTTTTGCTATCAAAATTTTTGGCCATAGTGATATCTATAGCACACAGATTTTAAATTAATATAAATGAATATCAGAAAATAGAAAATTCTCAATAAATTGGTGAGCATTGATTTTAGTTGACATTTATAAAGCTTAAATATTTGCAAAGTGCTTTTCATTTACTATAGCATTTAATCCCTTCAACAATCCTAGGTACATGTGCCATTATTATCCCCATTTTAGAGATAAAGAAACTGAGGCACACAAAGATTAACGGATGTGTCCTGTATCTATGTGTGGTGAGAGTGAAACCCAGCTCTTCCTGATCCTAAGTCTTTTGTTCCATTCACTATACCATGTTGCCTTTCATTAAGGCTAACTAGCCTGATGCCCAACATAAAGGGCATTCACATTATAGTTTAAAAAATGAAGATTGTTACTTTTCTTTGTCTATGGAGGTTTGAATATTTATAATATCACAAACTTTATCTGGAGGAAATTTAACATACTCCTATTTCAGCCTTCCATTCTGATTATACTTATAAACACTTGAAAGTCATTGAGAAATCCAGCTACTAAATTTTCAAGTGTTTATTTCACATTCTGCTCAAGCAGCCATCAAACTATGATGCATGGTGATTAAAATACCAAAGAGATGGCTAAATTCCTTTGAAAAAGTCAGGTGGCATGTAAAAGTTCATTCCATAACATCAAAGTGAGTTTGGGAAAGCAAAAGTAAGAATCGTTCATGTGATAGTATCCAAACATACCTTCAAAACCTGAAAGCTTGAACTCAGTTCATAAATGCCCAAACATACATTACATTTCATCACAATATTTCAAAGATAAAGTATTTAGAGAATAATGAAGAATAGCAAAGGGAATATTCCTCCTTCATGACAGTTGTGGAAAGGTAAATGTATTTTACTTCGTAGAATTTATTTAATACTCTTTTGAGAGTACAATTGTTCAGAGACCGACATAGATCCTACATAAAGAAGAGGAAAATGACAGCTATAGTCAAATTTCTGATTATTCAAGGCAGTCTTAACACATAGTTTTATATCAGTCCCATATATACAACTAAATCTGAAGACCTCTGTACCTGACTCTACCCTCTGTGCACCATGAGAAATTCAAGTCAACACATATTTCTTAAGAGCCTACTATTTCTAAGGCAATGTGGTCCTTTTTTTCTTTATTAAAGGCCTCACCCTCAAGGAGCTTTCCTTCTACCAGAATAAAGCAACTAAAGTTGGTACTAAAGTGGTACTAAAGATAAAGCATTGGACCTTAAAGACTTGAGTTCAAATATAGATTCTTAAACCTACTAGCTGTGTGACCCTGAGCAAGTAACTTCACCTCTTTTTTCCTCAGTTTCCTTGTCTGTAAAATAGGGATAAAAATAGCAGCTACCTTGCAGGGTTGTTAGGAGGATCAAATGAGACAATATTTGTACAAGTGCTTAGCACACGGTTGGTTGGTTAATTGCTCTCCTTCATCTCAAAGAGGACCAAAATGACATCACTCTATTGGAATCAAGGTACAATGTATCTGTCTGTGGTTGATGAGACCAACATGAGCTCACAACATACTACCACCAGTTGGCCCCAAATAGTCCATATTAATATTTGGAGTGGAGACATCTCTAAATTTGTGTATCTCACATTTCTTTTGAGCTACTGAAATTTTGCTTTGCTCATAGAGCATAGTTCCTTCTTTGATGAGGGCCCACCATGCCAGGTATTTCTGTGCCAATGTCTCCCAAGCCTCACAAATGATTCCAAATTTGTCCAGAGAGACCTTGAGAATGTCCTGGTTTTGCCTTTTCTGACTACCATGTGGGCACCTTCCTTGCATGAGTTCTCCATAAAAAGTTTTTGGGCAAATATACACTTGGCATTTGAACAATATGGCTGGTCCATCAAAGTTACTATCTGTACAGTAGAGTTTGAATGCTTGGAAGCTTAGTTTAAGAAAGAACCCCAGTGTCTATTACCATTCCAGGTGATCTTCAGAATCTTCCTAAGCCATTTCAAATGGAAGTGATTCAGTTTCTGGGCATTGATGCTAGTATACTGTCCAGGCTTCATAGACATACAATGACTTCAACACAATGGCTTTGTAGCCCTTCAGTTCAGTAGGCAGTCTAATACTTCTTTCCTACACTTTCCTTTGGAGCCTCAGAAACACTGAGCTAACTCTGGCAATGTGTGAGTCAACCTCATCATCATACATCCCTGGAAAGAACACTGCCAAGGTAAGTGAACTTATCCAAAATATTCAAAATTTCTCCATTTGCTATAACCAGTGGTTACATATCTGGATGGTGTGGTGCTGGATGATGGAGCACCTGTATTTTCTTTGTGTTAATTGTTAGGCCAAAATTACCACAGTCAACAGAGAATTACTTCATACTTTGTTTCTTCTTAGTTTCAGAAGCTGTATTGAGTGCGCAATCATATGCAAACGAAAAATCATGTATCCAGTTCTCCCTCTACTTCAGTCTTGGCTTGTAGCCTTTTCATGTTAAATAATTTACCATCCTTGTGGTAACTGACCTTGATGTTATAATCATCCTTGTTGAAAATATCTAACAACATTGCTGAAAACATCATTCTAAAAAGCATAGGAGCAAGCACACAGCCTTGCTTCACTCCATTGGTGACTGGGAAAGCATGAAAGCATTGTCCATTATTCAGAATCCAGGTAAGTATGTCATCACAACATTGATGTACAATACTTATGCACTTTATATACTGTGATGTACACAGTGGATACAGAAAAGGGGAATATTGGAACTCCTATATTGGAGGAAAATATGTGTGTATGTAAGGTTAGAAGGACTTTGACAATTATTATGAAGGAGAAAAGGATTAAGTGGTGGTCTTGTACTTGTCTCCAAATGCCCACCAACAATGAGAGTTGAGCCTTCAGGCCTCATCCTAGTTGTTACAGACACCTGGGCCAAGCCTTCATTTGATTCACTGTATGACATTGGTCAATTTCCTCCTTTAATTCTGTTTTCCTATCTGTAAGATGGAGATAAATCCTACAATTTTCTTTCTTTTTATTTATGTATTTATTCATTTACTTTGCTAGCACTTTTTTAAAGAAAATTTTTGACATTCATTTTTACAAGTTTTTAAGTTCTAAATTTTTCTCCCTCCCACTCCCCTCTTCTGAAAATGGTAGCAGCTTGATATAATATACACATGTGCTATCATGTGAGACATGTTTCCATATCCATCACAGTTGTGAAAGAAGAAACAGATCAAAAGGAAAAACAAACATGAGAGAGAATAAAGCAAGTGAAAAAAATATGCTTTGATCTGTATTCAAAACCCATAAGTTCTTTATCTAGATATGGATACTATTTTCCT